>NW_019239348.1:0-1845 GCF_002742605.1 Olea europaea var. sylvestris
ACAGACCTCCGATCACCATTTTCTGAATTCTGTGGCTGGTTAGAGAAGACTCCGGAGGGCAGGTTATGACTAGGAAGATTTGGCCGCTCAAGTACAGCACTCATTTCACGAGCAAGCTGCTCATCTCTTGAAATTTCAGCAGCACGGGTGCTTACCCCATTTTCAGGTTGGCCCATAAGAAGTGGCTTCCGACAAGTGGGGCAAGAGTAATTCTCAGTTGAACCTTGATCTAGCCTGTCAACGATACATCAGGCAGAATTAGATTCTACTTCTCCCAACTGTTCGTGGGGATAAACAATCATTTTGAGAAATTATTATAGAATGTCAATCATACCAAGATCTCAAGCATGCAAGATGAAAAAGATGATTACAGCACAGCTTCTTAGCTTTTGCCATTGGTTCCTGTCATTTCCCAATAAACATATAACATGCTTGGAGATGGTAAAATTCAATGAGATAGGGAAGCAAAGGTGAGTCGTATTTACCCTACAAATAGCACACTCATCATCATATGCTCGGAGCTCCTCCAGTGTAGCATCAGGAAGTGCTCCATGAAGGGTCCCCAAAGCCATCCGCAATTTGATGAAACCTTTGGCACGTTTTACGCATGCACTTAAAAGGGCCTAAGCACAAAAAAGTGTGAATATAAGTAACATAATAGACCACAAGATGGCAAAGCAGCACCTGGAACAATAATAGCTGTAACAAGAAGATCAAGCAGAATAGAAAAAATTATAATTGCAGTAGCAAATAGAGAGAAATATTTACCCGAATGTTCAGGAAAAGGACAGCATCCACAAGATGAAATGCCATGCCATGAAGCAACCAAATATGCAGATAATGAGCAATGGCCATCAACAGTGTCATCATGTCCAGGAAAAACCCCAAATTTCGAATAATGATGCCTTTCCATTCCCACAATGAACCTATAGCAATAGTGCTACCTTAGAACATAAACAGTGAACAATACAAGCTATCCTGTCACTGTAAATTTCAGTTCATAATGAGGTCCCAAAAATCCACAAAAGACTTGTGAAGAAGTATTTTCTCCACAAGGAAAAGAAAATATGAACAAAAAAGCATAGAATGGTCACAACATCAGCATTGTCACTTTTAACACCCTATGCGTAGTTGTGTAGGAGTTGTGGTTTGACTTTTAATTTGTGTTAACTTGTTATGCATTTTTTGGCCACATGGAAAAGTTGGCCATGTAATTACTCCCTAAGCCTACAACTCAGTTCACCTGCCAAGCATGGCTGCACATTAACCAGGTAAATAAAAGCATATTCCGAAAGTGAAACTTGTCAAATTTCAATTAATTCAAAACCCTTAAAGTTTTGAAGAAAAATAGGATCAAACCTACAAATATATTAGGACTATGGTTTTTTTTCCCTAATTTGACATCATTTGAAGAAAGTAAAACCATCAGAGAAATTGTGTTGGCATTTTAAAAATAAATCTTACATTTTGATAAGATTTATTTTTAAAAAGCCAAGATTCCTGCTAAAATGTGAGATTACCTTGTTTATCTAATTAAAACATATCATGCTTTTGATAGACCCCCAGTGATTTTTAAATACGCAAGAAGGAGTACGGAGGCAGCCACGTCAGCTAAGTATCCAAATTAATTAAGCATGCAGTTTGTTATTCTGTTATTTTGTTAGGGGGGAGGGTAGTGAGTCAGTTAGAGAGATTGTCAATAAATGTAAGGGGGAGGGGCGGGTAACAATTAGAGAAAAATCAGGAATCTGGTAGGAGAGTACAGAGCCTCTCGAATGCTCTAGTTTGTTGGAGTCACATTTTACGTTCAATTCAATAAATTCACTCATTTCCATTGAATTTACC
>NW_019239349.1:0-1845 GCF_002742605.1 Olea europaea var. sylvestris
GCGTTCGAAGAATTGAGCGTAACTTATGCACACGGTGTCCGTTTTGGGCCCATAAGAACTTTTTGGAAATGTAGCGACCGTTTAGGATTGAAGTCACACCTCGTCGTGACGTTTGAGTGATTTTGGCCATTTTTTGAAAGAATGAGGACTTGCATATTTGGAACGCTTGGATTGTCGGCGTTCGAAGAATTGAGCGTAACTTATGCACAAGGTGTCCATTTTCGGCCCATAAGAACTTTTTGGAAATGTAGCGACCGTTTTGGATTGAACTCACCACTTCGTCATGACGTATGAGGGATTTTGGCAATTTTTCAAAAGAATGAGCACTTGCATATTTGGAGCGCTTGGATTGTCGGCGTTCGAAGAATTGACCGCACCTTATGCACACGGTGTCCGTTTTCGGCCCGTAAGAACTTTTTGGAAATGTAACGACCGTTATGGATTGAACTCACCACTTCGTCGTGACTTATGAGAGATTTTGGCCATTTTTCGAAAGAATGAGGACTTGTATATTTGGAACGCTTGGATTGTCGGCGTTCGAAGAATTGAGCGTAACTTATGCACACGGCGTCCATTTTCGGCCCATAAGAACTTTTTGGAAATGTAGCAACCGTTTTGGATTGAACTCACCACTTCGTCGTGACGTATGAGGGATTTAGGCCATTTTACGAAAGAATGGGCACTTGCATATTTGGAGCGCTTGTATTGTCGGCGTTCGAAGAATTGAGCGTAACTTATGCACACGGTGTCCGTTTTTGGACCATAAGAACTTTTTGGAAATGTAGCGACCGCTTTGAATTGAACTCACCACTTCATCATGACGTATGAGGGATTTCGGCCATTTTTCGAAAGAATGAGCACTTGCATATTTGGAACGCCTGAATTGTCGACGTACGAAAAATTTAGCGTAACTTTTGCACACGGTGTCCGTTTTCGGCCCATAAGTACTTTTCGGAATTGTAGCAACCGTTTTGGGAAGTCACCACTTCATCGTGACGTATGAGGGATTTCGCCCATTTTTCGAAAAATTGAGCACGTGCATTTTTGGAGCGCTTGGAGTGTCGGGGTACGAAAAATTGAGCATAACTTATGCACACGGTGTCCATTTTGGGCCCATAAGAACTTTTTGGAAATGTAGCGACCGTTTTGGATTGAACTCTGCACTTCGTCGTGACGTATGAGTGATTTTGGCCACTTTTTGAAAGAATGAGGACTTGCATATTTGGAACGCTTGGATTGTCGCCGTTCGAAGAATTGCGCGTAACTTATGCACGCGGTGTCGGTTTTGGCCCCATAAGAACTTTTTGGAAATGTGGCGACCGTTTTGGATTGATCTCACCACTTTGTTATGACGTATGAGGGATTTCGGCCATTTTTCGAAAGAATGAGCACTTGCATATTTGGAGCGCTTGGATTGTCAGCGTTCCAAGAATTGAGCGTAACTTATGCACTCGGTGTCCGTTTTGGGCCCATAAGAACTTTTTGTAGATGTAGCGACCGTTTTGGATTGAACTCACCACTTCGTCGTGACGTATGAGGGATTTCGGCCATTTTTCGAAAGAATGAGCACTTGCATATTTGGAAAGCTTGGATTGTCGGCGTTCAAAAAATTGAGCATAACTTATGTACACGGTGTCCATTTTGGGCCCATAAGAACTTTATGGAAATTTAGCGACCGTTTTGGATTGAACTCACCACTTAATCGTGACGTCTGAGTGATTTCGACCATTTTTTGAAAGAATGAGCACTTGCATATTTGGAGCGCTTGGATTGTTGGCGTTCGAAGAATTGAGGGTAACTTATACACACGGTGTCCGTTTTGGGCCCATAAGAACTTTTTGGAGA
>NW_019239350.1:0-1845 GCF_002742605.1 Olea europaea var. sylvestris
AAACATAAAACTGCTCATTCTTTCCAAAAATGGCCGAAATCCCTCATACGTCATGACGAAGAGGTGAGTTCAATCCAAAAGGGACGCTATGTTTCCAAAATGTACTTATGGGCCCGACACGGACACCTCTTGCAAAAGTTCGCTCAATTCTTCGTACGCCGACTATCCGAGCGTCCCAAATATAGAAGTCCTCGTTCTATCGAAAAATGGCCGAAATCACTCAGACGTCACGACGAATTAGTGAGTTCAATCCAAAAGGGTCGCTACATTTCCAAAAAGTACTTATGGGCCCAAAACGGACACCGTGTGCGAAAGTTACGCTCAATTCTTCTTATGGCGACTATCCGAGCGTTCAAAATATAAAAGTGCACGTTCTTTCGAAAAATGGCTGAAATCCCTCAGACGTCACGACGAAGTAGTGAATTCAATCCAAAAGGGTCGCTACATTTCCAAAAAGTACTTATGGGCCCAAAACGGACACCGTGTGCAAAAGTTACGCTCAATTCTTCTTACGGCGACTATCCGAGCGTTCCAAATATAAAACTGCACGTTCTTTCGAAAAATGGCTGAAATCCCTCAGACGTCACGACGAAGTAGTGAATTCAATCCAAAAGGGTCGCTACATTTCCAAAAAGTACTTATGGGCCCAAAACGGACACCGTGTGCAAAAGTTACGCTCAATTCTTCGTACGCCGACTATCCGAGCGTTCCAAATATAATAGTGCTCGTTCTATGGAAAAATGGCCGAGATCCATCAGACGTTACGACGAAATGGTGAGTTCATTCCAAAAGGATCGCTACATTTCCAAAAAGGACTTGTGGGCCCAAAACGGACACCGTGTGCAAAAGTTACGCTCAATTCTTCATACGCCGACTATACAAGCCTTCCAAACATAAAATTGCTTATTCTTTCAAAAAATGGCCGAAATCCGTCATACATCACGACGAAGTCGTGAGTTCAATCCAAAAGGTCGCTAGATTTCCAAAAAGTACTTATGGGCCCAAAACGGACACCGTGTGCAAAAGTTACGCTCAATTCTTCGTACGCCGACGATCCAAGCCTTCCAAACATAAAACTGCTCATTCTTTCCAAAAATGGCCAAAATCCCTCATACGTCATGACGAAGTGGTGAGTTCAATCCAAAAGGGTCGCTACATTTCCAAAAAGTACTTATGGGGCCAAAACGGACATCGTGTGCAAAAGGTACGCTCAATTCTTCGTACGACGACTATCCAAGCCTTCCAAACATAAAATTGCTCATTCTTTCGAAAAATGGCAGAAATCCATCATACGTCATGACGAAGTGGTGAGTTCAATCCAAAAGGGTCCCTACATTTCCAAAAAGTACTTATGGGCCCGAAACGGACACCTCTTGCAAAAGTTACGCTCAATTCTTCGTACGCCGACTATCCGAGCGTTCCAAATATAGAAGTGCTCGTCCTATCGAAAAATGGCCAAAATCACTCAGACGTCATGACGAAGAAGTGAGTTCAATCCAAAAGGGTCGCTACATTTCCAAAAAGTACTTATGGGCCCAAAACGGACACCGTGTGCAAAAGTTACGCTCAATTCTTCGTACGGCGACTATCCGAGCGTTCCAAATATAGAAGTGCACGTTCTTTCGAAAAATGGCCGAAATCCCTCAGTCTCACGACGAAGTAGTGAATTCAATCCAAAAGGGTCGCCACATTTCCAAAAAGCACTTATGGCCGAAACGAACACCTCTTGCAAAAGTTACGCTCAACTCTTCGTACGACGACTATCCGAGCGTTCCAAATATAGAAGTGCTCGTTCTTTCGAAAAATGCTCGAAATTTCTCAGACGTCACGACGAAGTAGTGATTT
>NW_019239351.1:0-30498 GCF_002742605.1 Olea europaea var. sylvestris
TCTTTTTTTTTTTTTTTTTTTTTTTTTTTTTTTTTTGATACTGCTAAGTTGATAATAGAAGCAGATATTCTACGCAACTTTTGCTCGGACCATACAATAGAAAATGAGTAGTGAGATTCTTTGAAGTGCAAAGCATTTTCTGTTGTTTACATTGGTAATTTTTGGAACCCAACATCGCCAGGTTTGGTAAGCTTTTTGTCTTTTATAAATTGTACATCACGTCATAGATAAACTTGTACATATGCACATGCCCACGAGAGCCGACATGTTTTCCAAAGATTTATTTGTTATTAGTAATTATAGTTAGGAAGCCCCTCTTCTAATCCCAAAATTGATTCTAGCATGGTCTATGTGACTACTAAGAAAATGTTATTGATTTTCAATTGTGCTAACTCCATTATAGAAATTGTGAAACATTATACTATTTTATAATGTAAAGTCTCAAAAATTAAACTATTTTGCAAAATATTCAGGGGTTGAAATCACTAAATGTATTTTATAATATGCTCACATTAATCTCTTTTACCTTTAAATTGCAGTATTCAAAGTGTAACATAATTAGATAGATGATAAAAGTGATCACAGGAGAGATTTACGCGATTTATATTAATGAGGATGAGTTTCTTCAGAGTACTATGATTTCAACTCATAGTGGACAACACATCCATAATTTAAACACAAATTTTTTGTGCGATTTTCGTGCAAATCAAACTCCAATTAGTTTCCGGGACAATCGTTAGTCAATTCCAAAAGATGAAAACTTCCATGTAGCCAAGGGTGTAAGGCCAAACATGAGACTGACAAGGATGAATTCTTTTGCAGTTTACACACTGAATTTTGCGTTTCTCCTTCCCATTCTATTTATAATGGTGAAAAAGATATATTGTATTGACTCTTATTTATAGAATATTTTGCATTTGTTTTATATGATAAATTAGATTATTACCATTATCTCCTTGTCAATAACAATATACCTGTTGAAATTCCAAAAGGTCCTACCATTTTATGTAGAGACAGACAAATTTCAAATTTGAAGGAGATAGTTTTTGCAAATTATTTTAAGGAAGATAAATTTGCATTGTTGCAAGTTTTCCCCAATTTATGTGCTGTAAGTTGGTCATGTAATTATGTATGCTCTCTTGGCCTAGCCTATGTCAAATTACATGGTTTACCTTTGAAAATTTATTTTTGCGACAAATTATAGTAAAAGTTTAAATTACATTTTGTTGCGAGTGAATTGTCCAAATGGTCACTGAACTTTGTAAAAAGTTTTTAAGGGGTCATTGAACTTTAAAAATCACCTAAATGGACACTGAACTTTGCAAAAAGTTTCTACGGGGTCATCGAACTTTAAAAATCACCTAAATGACTACTGAACTTTGCAAAAGATTTCCACGAGGTCATTGAATTTTGCAAAAATGTTTCCACGAGGTCGCTGAATTCAATAACCCGTGGGAAACCTTTTGCAAAGTTCATTGACTATTTAGATGATTTTTAATGTTTAATGATCCCGTAGAAACCTTTTACAAAGTTCAGTGACCATTTAGGTAATTTTTTAAAGTTCAGTAACCCCTTGAAACCCTTTTGCAAAGGACAGTAACTATTTGGACAATCACTCGTTTTGTTGCACATTTGTATTAGAGTTAGTAGTCACATAAGTCGTGATCCAATTAAGATTTCTAGTTTCTATCAAATATTCGATATTGCAAAATTAATTATTTAATTGTTATAATTGTGAGAATTATTATGTCAATATTGGACTTTAATCAAAGTTCAAATTTTTTCTGGGGATAATGACCTAAAAAAGATTCCATTTGGATATATATAGGGATCAAGATGAAGCGATTAAATTTTGAACTTACCTCATTTTTTATAAGCATTAATAACATTTGCAGGAGACATCATACATAATATAGTCCTAATTACCATAAAATTGGATTAGTGATTGATTAAATTCCAAATTCTAGGACTCCTAGTTGAATTGAAATTCATCCAAATCAGAAGGGAAATTCAGCCATTTAGGACTCATATGGAACCAAAATCAAATCACGGGCTCGGCTGAGGAGAAAAGGAAAATAAAAGGTGTTGTACGGAATTTCTAGAGTTGTTACTTTTGAAGACCATACACCTAGTGCTCAAACCCTAAGACTTATTTCAAAAGAGGTAGACTCAAATCCTCATTTGATTTCAATTCATGTTATGATTGAGCATGTACTATTGTGATTAATAGCTATTCTATTTGTTATATGTGCCTAATGGGTTTAATTGTTACATAATATTGCACCAGATTTGTGAAATTGGTGGCGTACTAGTGCACCAAGTATTGGTATGTCGTATAATCTTCAATCCACTTATTGTCCAAAAATTTAAATTTGCATGAGTAGATGCATACATTATTATATGATTTAATATAACGTGTGTATGGGTCAGACACTCAACCCCCCATACCTAACAAAATTTTAGATTAATGCGGACGATGGCGAAGTGTTGCCTTGATGTATATACTTGAAAGTTATTGTTTAAGTCATGTAATGTTTGAATAACTATTTAAATTTATGGGTATTTCATTTTAGCTTTGAATGTTTAAAGGCACATTGGTTAGGTGGAAATCTAGTTGTTTTGAGTTTGCAAAGCTAAAGTGCTTACAAATTCAGTGTCTACCCCTACTTTTAAAAATTCACCTCGACCAAAATACTTGAAATTTTTAATTGATTCAAGTTGGAGAAGGTGGCTTATAGGTTACCTATCTCTCAAATTTGAAATTACGGTTTTGAGCATCCTAAAACTCAAGTTATTGATGTTTGTCTGAGAGGTGTCATAACATACCTGAGAAGAAATACGATCCGAATTTGAAAATTATTTTGACCTACCAATTGATTGAATTTTTATTAAAAAAATAAATAAAAATTAGCAAGTAATTCACCAATGTGTAATATACTTATAATTAAAATTTTGTAAATTTTGTACTTCGTTTGGCTGCTGACCAAATTTTTTTAAGAAAACTACACAGGCAAAAATCTCAATTTTACAAAAGTAGTTTTCTTCAGATTTGCAACTGGTCCCTAAAGTTTAAAGCTTTTGTTCCAAATTAATTTCCCCACTTTTGCGAACAACTTATGCATGATTATGCTAGTTCAAGATTTTGGTAGTGTCCTGGGTCGCTGAGGCTCGCGGTGCTACATTTTATGCTCAAAAATATCGATTTAAGGTCAAATTGCCAATAAATTCTTAAGAAACAGTAAAATGTCAATTACAGCTTTGGAACATTAAATAATGGGAAAATTGGTAAAAAATTTAAACAAGGACTTTTATCCAGAAGAAAAAGATTATACTTTGGAACAAAATTTCAAGATAGGAACATATGTAGTGGTAGCTTATCCCGTTTCAATTGCATGTTATATTCTTGTATTTTGATTGATCTATAAGCTATAGGTAATGAAATGTTATGATTTGGCTATAATAGGTTTTACGACGATGAAATTCTTCAGAATCAAGGATTTTTTGAGTAATATATGTTTTATGGTATGAATTATGTTAAATATTTGGATCTTAATAGTTAATCTTCAGGTTTGCCGCCCAGAACATTCCCAAACAGGCACATATCTTCCCAGTTAATGCATGCCATCATCAAACACTTCTTTTCGAACCCAATGCAGTGGACAAACATCACAGTTTTCAACTGCTATCCTGTTCCCAATTTAATAAATCAGTGGGGTTCATCTTCAAGTTGGAAAAGCAGCACTAAACTCAAACTCCTGGAGTAGAGCCGCTACAAAGGGATGGAATTAGAGACACTAAAGGCGACTAAGACTCCAACAAAAGTCGAGTATTTTGGAGAGACTTTTTGAATCCTTTATTTTATTCTTTGATAACTAAATACTTCTCAGTTAACTCATCAAACATATAATTTTTCAGGAGAGCTATGTCAGTCGCATTACGCAAGAACTGAATATTGATTGCTTTTATCCATTTTCTCAGTAATGATGAATTACTTTATTATTTTAATTTTTAACTTAGAAAATGTTATACTTGCTCATTTTTTATTGGTGAGTAGATGAGACAAAATGAGAGAATTACCTAGAAAATAAAATTCTACTCCCTAAAGAAAATAATTTCCTTGTTTTAAGAAAAATATGGTTATGTGACAAAAAATAGAAAAATATTTTACATGAAAAAATTTATAATTCAAACAGTATAAAAGTAGGAATTTGGGTGAAAATTGATGTTTTCCATAAAAAATATTGGCAATCAAAAGCGCCCCTATATAATATGGCAATCATAGTGATTAGAGTATCTTTCCAAAGAAGAAATCACTACAATGATGATCTTTTTAGTAATGTGTGTGCAACCCTCGCGCTCCTTTTTGATGTTGAATGAAAATATTTAGTTAATAGTTTCCATAGTAAGGTCAAAGACAACTTTCACAAATCAAGATTTCTCTTCGCAATAGAAAATTATTCATTGCCTCCATTCTCAGAGCTGATTGCAACAAACATGCTGTGCTTACAGTCTGATCCCTTTCTCAATGAAATCACCATGTTTGGCGGACTAAAGGAAAATGACTCAGTTCGTGTTACATTGAAGCACTCTTTGGACAAGTTTAAGGTAAGATGAAGTCTGGGGAAAATACTAGGAGTAGATGCCTCATTCGAGTATCTGATGGTAAAATGACCATTTGTCCGTCCAAAAGATATCCTGAGGTTTCAAGCTAATTATTCAACTATCTTGACAACCCAGATGACTTCATTAAAGAAGTGGGAGATGGACATGATAAAGGCTACAGACTCAATTAAAAGGATTCAAAAATTTGTTCCTCAGCATCTAAGACCACTAATTAAAATAGATTCCCTTGAGTAGTATTGTATCTTTCAATTAGCCTTAGGTGTTACACCTCACTCAATTACAGTCAAAGTTAAAGCCAAATAAGGATTTAAGTTGGAGGAATGATTTTCATGGGGTTTAAATTGAAATTGCTAGTACTTAAGAGGGCCCGAAATGATATAAAAATAAATTTTGGGATTTAGCTTCTAGTATGATAAATAAGATGACTAAATGTTAAATTATATATAGGTTGGGGACTTGTATTGTAATTATAGTTATGGGGTGAAATATGAAATGCCTTAATTTAACACTTTAAAAAAAGAAAAAGGAAACTGCAGGCGGTTAGCCCAAAACAAATCCATTCATATTATATATATATAGGTAATCCAAATCCATTACACAAAACACGTAAGAGAGAAAACGAACCAGAGAGAAAAGGAAGAGAAAAGAGAAAGGAAAAAGAAGAAAAAAAGGAGAAGAGGGAAAAAAAAAAGTTCGCCTATATTGTTAGAAAATAAGTGGTCTATATTATTAGGCTTGAATTTCTCAATTTTGAAAGGTAAGTAAAAAGTTACTTATTGTCAAGTTATTTTTGATTTTATAGTTGTTAGATTATTAGATTAAATTCAATTTTATTGAAGAGGTTAAGTATAATAAACTATGAAATTGAGTAATACGAAAGAAAAACTAGTTTTAGTGATTAAAGAGACTTTAGGAATCGCTTAAACGTGAAATGATTAAGTTTGGGTGTCGCCTATTTAATTATTGAAATTATTTAAAATAATTAATTGTTTATTTAAAAATTATATCGTATTTCAGGCGATGATACTGACATCAGAACAGCTTATCAATCGAGTTGATTTTACGAACATTGTACTGTGAGTAGAAAAATATAAATATTTTTAAAGTATTTACAAATTAAGTATATTGTTAAAGTATGTGCAATTATATGCAATTATGTGTTCGAATCACATGGTTACTATGAAAATATATTTTATTATGATACATGTGGAATTTCAATGATTATTTATTGTACGTTTGTGACATGGTATATGAGACACATGATATTGAGATTTGTTTGGTATGTGGGACGTGATATTGAGATCGATTAGAAAAGTACCCGTGATTATGTACTTCTTCTAGTTTACAGAGGGGCATTGACCGTGTTTTATCCTACACGGAGGGTCTTGACCTAACATTGATTTTGATCGTGTACATATAGTTCACAGAGGAGCCTTGGCCGTGTTCTAAAATTGATTATGAGAGGTCTTTGAGACAGAATTTCGTTCACAGAGGGGCCAAAGGCCCGTGGCAAAAGTTCTTAGCGCGAGGGGCGGATTATATATTTCAGTCAGAGAGTATATTTTTGGTAGATTTTTTTGTACGTTTGATGTGATGAGATTATAGCATGATTATCAACTGATGTCTACATCATGATTTTAAGATGATATTTTATGACCTTATGTGAATATTTCACTTTTTTGTTATAATTACATGATGGTAGCTTGTGAATTATCAAATGATATGAATTCGATTTTCAATAAAAATGTATAAATGAAAAAGTATAATTATTTTTGAACTTCTCCACTCACTGAGCTATCAACTCATATATTTTCCCGTAATTTTTCTACAGGTGGAAAATTGATTCTTTTAGCTGGAAGAGCCTATTGATTTCGGAATGAGAGCCACACGACATGTTGAGTGTTATAATTCATATTGATGAAGCACAAAATAAATATTTTGGGCCCATCGCATTATATTTCATATAAGCATTTGATTTTGTTACATTTTTTTGAAATAACTCATGATAGATTTGACATCTAGTCAGTATCTATCATTGGTGCACGTCACGTTTCGAGTCCACTAGGGTGATTTGGGACGGGTCGTGTTAAAGTGGTATCAGAGCATGGTTTCGAAAATTTTTATGGTTTATGCATATTCAGTGGATATGATCACATGTCGTGGTGGTAGAAATCACAGGCTTTCTAGCTCAAATGCATAGAACAAAAAAAATGATAGAAAAATAGTTTTTTAACAGATCCAGAAAAGACTAATATGTAATTATGATAGTTGCAATGATCCGATTGGTGGAAAGAGTTATTAGTTGTTGGATTGAAATTGTGGTGTATTTAACCTATTAAAAGTTGAATAGATTTTAATGATTTTACAGGTTGTTTATGTAAAGGCATTCAAAGTGATAGGGCACAACCATTTAAGTACCAATCTTTGTGTAGAATTTCGTGATTTTTAATACACACTTGGGAAATCCTTAGTTTTAGCTTGTACTATAGTAATAGTGAAAACGATATTATATGTGTAAATGGTGATAATCAGATGATGAATTTTAATTATTTTGGGAAACTAAATGATTAGTGGCGTTAGCAAAAAAATTTGGTGATTTGTGGCCACTTATGTGGGATAATAATAGAAACTATAATGGTGTATATTTATACTATATGATAAGAAATTGTCAAAGACAAATGATGATTTGTGGATTGATAGATAACAATACGTTATTGTGTATTTTAGGCATCAAGGAAATTAACGGTAATTCCAATTATTTCGATTATTTATGAGTTATTTGATTATAAGGAATGTGAGAATAATATGGATGAACTTTGTAATGATTACCGATTATGGGATTATTTGTTGCTTAAGAAATATAATTAAATGGATATGTGTATTTAGGTATGTTTATATGAATCGAGAAAAAAAAAGGAGTAGAGAATGGTAAAGTTGGAATTTACTGAGGTTGGAAAATTAACATATGCAATTTTGGTGGTACATTGATGTGTGGAAGGTTATCATTTTGTGATCTTAAGGAAAAATAGATATAACTAAAAGTTGGAAGACATATAGTATGGCCATAAGTATATGATGATGTTACATGATCATAACATGATATGTTGAATAGCATGTAAATGAATATAATGGTTGCCCTATAGCAAACAATGTGATGATAGATTTGGGTTATTAAGTTAATTAATTCTGTTAAGGCCATTTGTTGGATTATTGTGTCATATTCCATACAATTTGGAAGCGTTGAGTTAAATTTTGAAGTTGAGATGAATTTAATGAATTTTTAGTGATGTAATTTTTAGGTGATTTTCAATTGTATTTTTAGATTTCATGTATAAAGTATTTCATTTTTATTAAGATCTATTTGCTATGGAATATACGGATGATATGTCGAATAGTTTGAAGTTTAGGGTGATCGTTGAATGTAAATTTTATTCAATTGTGAGATAGTATCTTTGGGTTATAATCTTAGTTAAAGGTCTTTATACGATATACAAGAAGGATTATGCAGTGATGATAGATCAACGACCCATTTATGGAATAAGAGTATAGAGTTTCATGATTAAATGTTATTATTTTCTCTTCATAGAAAGAAAGAACAAGATTTATATGGGTATAGAAATGTCAAAAGTTTCGCTATTAGGAAATTCTGAGGAAATATTTGCTCTTATATTTAAAAATGATAAGTGATTGATTCACGATAATGATTTATGTTAAGGCTTAGAAAGTATTTTGAAGTAAACTTATAAATTACGGATGATACTATAGATTGTTGAAAAGGCATGATTAAAACATGATTTATAGTTGTTTATATTGGGGTTGAATTTAGGAAATGTGGTGTCATCGCATTGCGAAAAACATTGATACTTACTATCATCAAAGTTTAAGTTATATTTTTATTTGAAATGGTGAAAATTGAAGTTGACATATAAGAACTCGCTACAGAGAACTCTTTTGAGGTTATATATGATGCTTACATATTTCAAAAGCTTATTTATTGGGATGAAAGTTGCAAAAGAAAGCTATTGAATCTTAATATGTGACCATTGTTATAGTGAAAAGAAAAAGGGAGGTGAAGATTTCGAGTAACATGAAAGGTCGTATCTTGAACTTTAATTGAGAAATAATTGAATTTTTCTACGATGGGGTAAAATGAAAGGTTGAGAATATCATATATTGCTCATTGGGGTGTTATTTAAAACTTGGGCCTAATTGTTTAATGGTGGAGTTACAACGGTTATTTGGTATTAAAGAAAGTATTGTCTATTTCTAAGGCTTAGTAAATAGATATTAGATTTAACTTGTGCTTTGAGGTTATCGGTGAAATTATAGAGATCTCAACTCGAAAAAGCCAAATAAGATGCAAGATATGAAAGAATGAATTGTGTCTAGTTAAGGTTATTATAGAAAGTCATTCATTATGTATGCTTTGTATATTCGGGTATTCAAATCTTAGTTGATTGAATTTCGAGGACGAAATTCTTTGAAGGTGGTAAGATTGTTACACCTCACTTAATTACAATTAAAGTCAATGAATTATATAGTCAAAGTTAAAGCCAAATAAGGATTTAAATTGAAAGAATAATTTTCATGGGGTTTAAATTGAAATTACTAGTACTTAAGAGGGCCCGAAATGATATAAAAATAAATTTTGGGATTTAGCTTCTAGTATGATAAATAAGATGACTAAATGTTAAATTATATATAGGTTGGGGACTTGTATTGCAATTATAGTTATAGGGTGAAATATGAAATACCTTAATTTAACACTTAAAAAAAAAGAAAGAAAAAAGGAAAAAGGAAACTGTAGGCGGTTAGCCCAAAACAAATCCATTCATATTATATTTATATATATAGGTAATCCAAATCCATTACACAAAACACGTAAGAGAGAAAACGAACCAGAGAGAAAAGAGAAAGGAAAAAGAAGAAAAAAAAGGAGAAGAGGAAAAAAAAATTCACCTATGTTGTTAGAAAATAAGTGGTCTATATTATTAGGTTTGAATTCCTTAATTTTGAAAGGTAAGTAAAAAGTTACTTATTGTTAAGTTATGTTTGATTTTATAATTGTTAGATTATTAGATTAAATTCAATTTTATTAAAGAGGTTAAGTATAATAAACTATGAAATTGAGTAAGATGAAAGAAAAACTAGTTTTAACAATTAAAGAGACTTTAGAAATCGCTTAAACGTGAAATGGTTAAGTTTGGGTGTCGCCTATTTAATTATTGAAATTATTTAAAATAATTAATTGTTTATTTAAAAATTATATCGTATTTCACGCGATAATACTGACATCAGAACAGCTTACCAATCGAGTTGATTTTACGAACATTGTATTGTGAGTGAAAAAATATAAATATTTTTAAAGTATTTATAAATTAAGTATATTGTTAAAGTATGTGCAATTATATGCAATTATGTATTCGAATCACATGGCTATTATGAAAATATCTTTTATTATGATATATGTGGAATTTCAATGATTATTTATTGTACGTTTGTGACTTGGTATATGAGACATATGATATTGAGATTTGTTTGGTATGTAGGACGTGATATTGAGATTGACCAGAAAAGTACTAGTAATTATGTACTTCTTTTAGTTCACAGAGGGGCCTTGACCGTATTCTATTCTACACGGAGGGTCTTGACCTGACATTGGTCTTGATCGTGTACATATAGTTCACAGAAGAGCCTTAGCCGTGTTCTAGAATTGATTATAAGAGGTCTTTGAGACTGACTTTCGTTCACAGAGGGACCAAAGGCTCATGGCGAAAGTTTTTATCCCGAGAGGCGGATTATATATTTCAGTCAGAGGGTACATTTTTGGTGAATTTTTTTGTACGTTTGATGTGATGAGATTATAGCATGGTTATCAACTGATGTTTATATCATGATTTTAAGATGATATTTTATGACCTTATGTGAATATTTCACTTTTTTGTTATAATTACATAATGGTAGCTTGTGAATTATCAAATGATATGAATTCGATTTTCGATAAAAATGTATAAATGAAAAGGTATAATTATTTTCGAACTTCTCTACTCACTGAGCTATTAACTCATATATTTTTCCGTAATTTTTCTACAGATGAAAAATTGATTCTTTTTAGTTGGAAGAGTCTAATGATTTCGAAATGAGAGCCACACGACATGTTGAATGTTATAATTCATATTGATGAAGCATGAAGTAAATATTTTAGGTCTATCGCATTATATTTCACATAAAAATTTGATTTTGTTGCATTTTTTGAAATAACTTATAATCAGCTTTGGTGATAGATTTGACATCTAGTCAGTATTTATCATTGGCGCACGTCATGTTTCGAATGCACTAGGGTTATTCGGGACGGGTCGTGTCATTAGGGTTGTGTGACCTTACATATTCTGTTGAAGATTCGAATTGTCACTACTCAGAGTTGGCCAACAAGATTGTGTTGGCATTTAATTGAACGATACATAAATACATTTTCCCTAGATTCATGGCATTGAAAATATGAAGAAAAAGATTTATTCATTCTAGAGGCCTGTTTGGTGTATAGCACATTGCAAATATTGGAGAAAATAGTATAAATTAACTGTTTTACATGTGTCATGTTTGGTGCCCAGTACCGTCATTTTTTATAAATAATAATGTCACTGCATTGATACGCACGTAAGTATGTATATTGTATGCTGGCCTAACCAGCATGTTTTCAAAAACTTTAATAGTTTAAATTTAAAATAACTATAGTTGAGAAGCGCCTGTGTAATCCCAAAATTTATTCTAGCATTGTTTCAATGACTTCTACAAATAGAAGAAAATTTATTCTAGCATGGTTTCAGAGTTAATTATGAAGAAAATTCTCATATCCAAAAAAGAATATTGTGTGATATCCGTGCAAATCGAATTCTAATTAGTTTTCAGGAGAATCCATTAATAAAGTCCAATAGATATAAGTCAATTTTAGCAAAGGGGTTGTAACAGAGTCAAATTTTTTGCTGTAATTTTTTGTGTGCTAGGCACGAAGCTCCTCATTTAGTCAGCCTCCCAGCACTCATATTTATCTAGGTAAATAAAGAACAGAAACTACAATGAAAGATATGAAATGTAGAAGATGACCATAAGTATTTACAGCAAATTTCCCCTTTTTTCCCAACTTTTAGTCTCTATGAAAGAAAACTCAGCAAACTTTGGCTAAGAATCACAACATGCACCCTATTTCCTTGTGTCTCAGACTCAAAGCCCTTGACTTTATAGGTAAAATTTGTGTGGTTGACACCTCCAACCACTAGGTCCAGAATTCAAATGTTTGTCACCGAGGAAATTGCCTAAAAACTACACTAACTTGACAACTACCTACCTGGCCTGTCTAAAAGTGAATTTTTGGTCTGCACACCACGATTCTACTAGGCTATGTTATGCGAATTGCATAAAAACAGCGTGATATATTGGACTACTATATAACGTTAAACAGCGAAGAACTGAAGATCAATCTCAATCTCCAGAAGCAAGGAAAAAAAGTTGAAAATGGAATTTTCACGGTTTCCTGATGCGGAAATTCACATCCGGGGGCTGACATTACTAATTTTATTTTTCATTTTGATCGTACTTTCTTCTCTTTAATATATTAATTGTAGTGCTAAAAACCGTATCACAAATAGATAAATAGCAAAAATGTTGAAAAATCGTATTTTCACGGTTTCATGATGCTGCAATTCACATCCAGGGGCTGCCGTTACTAATTTGATTTTTCATTTTGATTGTACTTTATTCTCTTTGATATATTCATTGTAGTGCTAAAAAGTGTATCATGAGCCCCGTTATTTCTCATTACATTAAATTAAATTTTTCTCTCTCCTACTTCTAACCACACAATCTTCAATAAAATAATATTACACGTAAATCAAAAACTTTTCAATCACTCATTTTTCAAAAAAATACTATTCATCTCATTATAATCTACAAATAATGGGGCTCAAACGGCGGCTCGGTCATAATTTTTTTAATGAGTTTTCTTTCATCTAATTCTGCAGAGTCTTTATGTGATTTTTGAGTAAATTGAACCCTAATTAGTTTCCATGACAATCAAATGAAAGCATTTAAGAGTTTGTAGAACATTTATTAGAAATTCATTGAACGACAAACATTAGTTGCTAACTTTTGATTAGTCGTTTCATTATCAAAAAATAGCATAGTCCAATAAGGTATAAAAAAAAAAAAAAAAAAAAATGCCTTTCAGAAAAGGGGTGCAAGGCCAAACCTCTGATGAGGATGAATTCAATAGAAATTTATGCAATGATTGACAATTGATTGTTCTTTCCCATTCTCTCAGTAACGATAAAAAATTATTTTAGGTATTGACTCCTACTATTGAATGTTTTACGATCCTTTCAGATCATAAATATGAATGTTACAAAATTGAAAGGTATAGGGAATGATCAAAACTTATAACAATAGCGATTAGAATGACTTTTCTGGCTTTAAATTACAAAGTGGGAGACCATATTTACATTGTTACTTATCATTAAAAAAGAAATATTATACTCTAATTATGTGAAATAATCATTCGAGATTTGAATAATATGACAATCACAATGATCGTAGAAATGATAATCTTTCGATGTAATTACAATTATTGCATGTAATTACAATTAATCTTTTGATGTAATTACAATTAATGCACACACAATCCTTGTGCTTTTTTTCCATGTTGAATGAAAAGCTTTGATTGATAATTTCCATACGAAGAAAAACGAGAAAATTTTCACTAATAATTAATGTATGTTGAGCTTTTTATATTTTAACACCCAATATATTAATTCATTGAGGGCAGAACTAATTGAAGTCGATAAGTTTTCACCTGCTTCAAAGGCAATTGAAAAGGTTCAACTATGAAAGTGATGCAGGAGGATCCGAGTCAAGTGATGCTGATTTGTCAGATTGCACGATAATGGCGTTGAGATACCATGAGATGGCGGATCGGCGCAAAGATGGAAAGTAAATCACCATTATTTCCTTAATTGGGAGATTTTGACGCGTCTTTGGTAATTTGGCTATAACTTTGGCTACGGTTATTGGAATCGCTATTATGACCCCAATTCGGAAAGTCTCTTCGGCACGCACATCGTGGCCACCCAGCTTGCTCGGTGGACGTCAATTTCAAGCCCAAAATCCACTATTTTCCTTTCCAAAATTCGATTTTAAGTTATTTTTTACTATTTATGGTAATATTTAGTTTCTTTTTTTTTATATGTTAGAGAACTCGAAATAAGCCAAATTTTTGGCAACTTACTTCTTTTACTTAATATTTTATTTTGGTATAATTTCGGGATTTTGCCATTTTTGATAATTTTCCAATAATTTCGTATTTCGCAGCTATTTAACCCGGCTTGTGGGTTAGTTTTCAGCATTCTGCATTATTAATAATATTGAGTTGAATTCAGAGTATTTTCTCTGTTTTTGGACGTTTTCTATCGTTCTTTTCTTGCGAATTATCTGCTACAACCAGCCAATAGGATAATCACTATCCTACCCGGCGTCAGAAAGTTATTCCAAAACTTGAGATTTCATAAACTTCTTCTTTTGATGAAAATTTGAAATTTTTCTTAGCAAGAGGAACTTATTCATTGCGTTCATTCTCAGCACTGAATGCCACCAACATGTTTGGCGGACTACAGAAAATGGCTTAGTTTGGGTTACATTCAAGTACTCTTCGGACAACTTTAAGGTAAGATGAAGTCTGGGGAAAATATTAGGAACAGAAGCCTCATTCGAGTAACTGATGGCAAAATGAACATTTACACTGTGGTCGGTCCAAAAAAATCCTGAGTTTTCAGGCTAACTATGCAACTATCTTGAAAACCTGGATGACTGCAACAAACAAGAGAGAGATTAAGGACTTGATAAAGGCGCAGAATCAAGAAAGAGGATTCAGGAATTCGATCCTCAGCATCTAAGACCACCAATTGAACTAGATTCTCTTTTGTAGTTTTGTGCCTTTCAATTAGCCTTTGGGTTGTGTGATCTTCTATATCTAATTGTTACTACTTAGACTGGGCTGAAAAGATTTTTTTAGGTATTTAGTAGAAAAATACAGAAACACATTTTTCCTAGATTCATAGCATTGAAAATAGGATGAAAGGTTTTATTCATTCTAGATGCGTTTATGGTATACAGCACAGATCAACTAATAAGACAATAATAAAAATTCTTTTATTGTGTTGCACGCGTCATGTTTGGTAAGTTTTTTTTTCTTTCATAAATGGTAGTGCCACCACAAAGATACACGTTTAGGAACGTCCATTTTACGCCTACCAAACCAGCATGTTTTCGAAAGCTTTTTTAGTTAAAATTAAATATAACTATGGAAGGGAAACCCATATCCAATCCTAGAATTTATTCTCGCATGGTGTTAATGACTTCTACGAATTCAATAATTCCCAATTCCTCTCTTTAATACCTGAAATAATAATGAAGAAAATTCTCACATCCAGGAAAAAAATTGTGCGATTTTCGTGCAAATGGAGTTCTAATTAGTTTCCATGACAATCTGTTAATAAAATCCAATAGATAAAATTTTCCATTTTAGATAAGGGATTGTCACAAGGTAAATTTTTTGGCTGTAATTTTTGGCATACTAGGCATTAAGGTCCTGACATAGTTAGGCCTCCCAAACTCGTATTTCTGTAAATAAATGAAGAACAGAAACAATACATGAAACATATAAAATGCAGTGAATGACTATTAACGAATACATGTGTTTATAGCATATCATGCAGGACTTTCCAAACTTCTATAGCTTCAGCAAAAAAAAACTCACAAAACTTTTCCTAAATATCACAACATGCACCCTAGTGCCTTGTGCCCTAAAGCCCCTGATTTTATTAGTTATGGTTCACTTCCAACCACTAGGATCAGAATTCAGATATTTTTCACCGAGGAAACTGCCTGTTAATCAGAATTCATTTATATATTTCTAGCACTAGCTGTAATCATCAAAAGTTCATAGTGATCTTGCTGATCGTTGATAGCAGATAAATCTGGAAAGTCTAAAACTACAAGAGACTGAATTGGCTGACGAATCTGGTGAGAATTGTTTGATGAACAGAAAAATCTTCAGTTGGAGAGAAGAAAGCAAGAGAATGAACTGAAGCAAGTGTTGCAACAAGAGACACATTTTCTTTCCCGGAGCAGATGTTGCAGACATCAATGCCACCTCAGATCATCGTTATGGGTTCACGAATTCTGCTCCATGTGTTGGGAAAACAACACTCCCAAGATGCCCAAGATCAAACAAAACTTGAAATGTGAAAAATCTCAAACCACTTGAAAAGATAAGAAATTGGGGAAGAAATGATTTTTCAATATACATGAAGAACAATGGATTGGATTACTTGAACAAGCCTCAAGTTAATCCCAAAAAAAGAAAAATGGCTTTGAATTTATACCGAAAAAGAACAAACTCTTACTTGAAAAATTCTATCCAAGTCCTCTATTTTTCTCTCTCAAAATCGGGTTCTCCAACTGGAAGGGGGGGAAATCTGATATATATAGCTGAATCCGGGGCGCCTAGGCGCCATGTTGCTGCTTTGGATCTGCATCGGGGCGCCTAGGTGCCATGTTCCTGCCTCCCTTTCGGTATCGGGGCGCCTAGGCGCCATGGTTCTGCTTCCATGCAGCACGGCCAGCGCCTAGGCGCCATGTTGCTGCTTTGGATCTGCATCGGGGCGCCTAGGTGCCATGTTCCTGCCTCCCTTTCGGTATCGGGGCGCCTAGGCGCCATGGTTCTGCTTCCATGCAGCACGGCCAGCGCCTAGGCGCCCAGGTCTTCTTCTCCCGTTTCTCACAATTCTCCACCTCGTACATCATTTGATAGACCTCAAATTTTGGACGAACACAAGAAGAAGCAGCAAGCGCCAAACTCGACTGCACCATTCAAACCATGGTTGCCTACGTGCCCAAAACACGGGATCAAGCCTCCGTAGTTCACCTCCACCTTCATATACTCTTCACCTCATTTCAACCCCGCCCCGAAAGGACATGCCCACTCGCGTATATCAACACGGACTAATGTGAAGCAAGTCCAAGCAATGCTAAAACTTGCTACCCGTTTCCACTTTGGTTAACATGTCTACTGGGTTCTCATTTGTGTGTACCTTCGAGAGTGAAATATCACCTTCCTCTATGACATCTCGCACAAAATGATACCTGACGTCGATATGCTTGGTTCGAGCATGATGAACCTGATTCTTAGCCAAGTGAATCGCACTCTGGCTATCACACCACAAGTCCACACAATCCTGCTCAATCCCCAAATCATCTAGAAGACCCCACAACCACAATGCTTCCTTCACTCCCTCTGCCATGGCCATATACTCGGCCTCTGTAGTAGAAAGAGCAACTATAGCCTATAACATCGATCGACAACTAATTGGGGCACCATATATGCAAAACACATATCCAGTAGTAGATCCTCGTCTATCTAGATCACCTGCATAATCAGAGTCCACAAACCCACTTATATGACATGCATCTCCACCAAAACATAAACCCGTATCCACGGTACCTTTTAAGTACCTCAGGATCCATTTCACAGCTTCCCAGTGTGCCTTCCCCAGATTCGCGCATGAATCTACTGATCACACTAACCGCCTGTGAAATATCTGGGCGTGTAAACACCATGGCATACATCAAACTGCCAACTGCACTAGCATAAGGTACACGATCCATGCGTACCTTTTCTTCCGCTGTAGTAGGAGGCTGTTTACCAGAGAGCCTGAAATGTGGAGCTAATGGAGTCACCACCGACTTTGAACCTTGCAACCCGAACCTAGCAATAACCCGCTCAATGTAGTCGTCCTCTCTCTTCCAATCTCCATACCCAATATTTTCCTAGCAGCCCCCATATCCTTCATCTCAAACTTTTTATCAAGTTGAGATTTCAACCTATCTATCTTCACCTTGCTTTTCGAAGCGATAAGCATGTCATCCACATACAAAAGAAGATAGATATAGTTACCTCCCCGAAGTTTTCGAATATAAACACAACAGTCATGCTCACTTCTGGAAAAACCATGCTTTAGCATAAAGGAGTCAAATCGCTTGTACCACTGCCGAGGAGATTGCTTCAATCCATATAGTGATTTTCTCAAGCGACATACCTGACGTTCCTTATCCTCAACCTTGTAGCCCTCAGGTTGATGCATGTAGATTTTCTCATCCAAGTCCTCGTGCAAGAAGGCGATTTTGACATCGAGTTGTTCCAGCTCAAGATCATGATGAGCAACAATACTCAATAGCACCCGAATGAAAGTATGCTTGACCACCGGAGAAAAGATCTCATTGTAGTCAACTCCCTCTCTTTGTGCAAACCCCTTAGCCATTAACCTTGCTTTGAATCTTGTACCACTGAGTTTGGTAGGATCCTCTTTCTTTTTGTACAACCACTTGCAACCAATAACTTTCTTACCTATGGGCAATGGGACAACCTCCCATGTTTGGTTCTTGTGAAGTGATTCCATCTCTTCGTCCATTGCTACCAACCAACTCTCACTATTGTTGTTTAAAATAGCTTCCTTGAAAGTGGTAGGCTCATCATCCTCCACCGAGAGTGCATACTCAACCAAATTTGTCTGCCCATAGTGCCTCAAAAGCTTGTCTGACCCCAACTTTAGAACTTGCTTGTAAGTACGACGTGGCCTAGAGAAAGCCAAGTTATCTGCAAGCTGCTGTTGTTGCTGTGCCTATACATTCTCTTGCTGAACCGCCTCTTGCTCAAGCCCATCATCACTCTCATCTTGAGTGTCTGCATGATGCTATTCTTGAACATGCCTAGAACCAGGTTGATCTCTAGGTTCTATGTCAACAACTTGAGACTTTGTAGTCTCAACATCATCACCACCAGGCACTGTAGCTTTCAACGAAGCTACCATGGAGTTCTCATCAAAAGTAATATCTCTGCTGATTATGAATTTAGAATCCTCTACACACCATAGGCGATAGCCTTTTACACTTGCCGCATACCCCAAGAATATAGCCTTCTTGGCCCTCGCATCAAGCTTTCCCTCGTTGACGTGATAGTAAGCTGTGCATCCGAATATTCTGAATTTCTCATAATCTGCATGTTCTCCTATCAATACCCTATAAGGTACATCTCCATCTAACCTTGAATGTGGAGACCGATTCACTATGTAGCAAGCATTTGCAACCGACTCTGCCCACCATTCTCTGTCCAAACCAGCATAGGATCGTATACACATCGATTTCTCTCGAAATGTGCAATTCAGTCTTTCTGCGACCCCATTCTGTTGCGGTATATTTCTAACTGTCCAGTGTCTCGCAATGCCTTCCTTACCACAGAACTCCTTGAAAATACCATCTGTATACTCAGTACCGTTATCAGATCGCAGTGTCTTCATTTTCTTTCCTGTTCTGTTTTCAACCATTGCTTTCCACTTCTTGAAAGTGTCGAATACCTCATTCTTATGCTTCAAAAAATAAATCCAAGCATATCTAGAATAATCATCAACAAATGTAACAAAATACCTGAAACCCCCTTTGGAAGTGACAGAAGCCGGACCCCATACATCCGTGTGCACATAGTCTAGAATGCCTCTACTTCTATGTTTGCTTGGCTGGAACTGGACTCGATGTGCTTTACCGTACATGCAATGCTCGCAAAAATCCACGCAAGGCTTCTTCAAGTTCTTTAGCAAACCTTTCCTGACTATCAGATCTAGCCCCTTTTCAGACATATGCCCAAGCCTCCTATGCCATAGCCGAGTGCACTCACATGAGTCTCCACCACTTTCACTTGTTCCAACCGCTACATCTTCTGTAACTGTAGTACCCTGAAGAGCATAGAGATTGCCTTCACGAATACCCTTCATCACAATCAAAGAACCACGAACAACCTTTTTTACTCCATTCCATGTTACAATCTTGCAACCACCGGAGTCTAAGGCACCAATAGAGATAAGGTTCTTCCACAAATCAGGAACATGTCTAACATCCATCAATGTTCTAACCACTCCATCATGCATCTTGACTCTATAGGTAGTAAACTACTTCCTATTTGGACCGAGCCCCACCATTTTACAGGAATGGTTATTACCCATCAACACGATTCCACCATCAGTGCTTCTATAGGTAGTAAACTACTTCCTATTTGGACACATATGGTAAGAGCATCCAGAGTCAAGAATCCACTTACCGAAAGTTTCTTCATCACAAGAGATGGTGTAGCACTCATCGCTTTCCCCTCCTTCCGAGGCATAGCTTACCTCTTGCTTGACTTGTATCTTCCCGTTGTTGTTGTTCTTATTGTTCTTCTTTGAACCCCTTTTGTTAGTACAATTCGCCTTAAAATGCCCAAGCTCGCCGCATTTGAAACAAGGCCTTTCCGTAAGAGGTCTGAAACTCGATCTAGATTTTTCTCCCTTGCCATTTGGTCGCACATTGCTTCTACCTCTTACAAACAATCCTTGAGCTTGCTCCTTGTTACCAATGGTAGACATGCCACTAGTCGCAATCTTTCGAAGATCATCCTCTAGAAATGACGTTCTAGTGTCCTCCATCACAAGTTTATCACCCACAAGCATCAATGTTTGTACTAGGTTCTCGTAAGACTTTGGCAATGAAAAAAGTAGTAGAAGTGCTTGATCCTCATCATCTTCTTTCACATCAATGTCCTTCAAGTCCGATATGCACCTATCAAACTTGTTGATATACTCCCGAATTGGTGCACCTTCATCCATCTTGCAAGCATATAATTTGGACTTCAAATAGATCCGATTAGTTAGAGTCTTTGTCATGAAGTTCGTCTCCAACTTTGTCCACACCTCCGCCGTCGTTTCCTCACCATCAACTAAGAAAGCAACATCTCTTTCAAGGCATAGAATAATAGACGCTCGTGCCTCAAGATCTAGCTCTTCCCAATCCTCATCAGACATATCTATGTGCTTCTTCTCCTTTCCCGCCAATGCCTTGTGCAACTTTTGAGAAATTAACAAATTTTTCATTTGCATTCTCCAATATGAAAAATCATTCTTCCCATTGAATTTCTCTATCTCATACTTCTCAATTTTCACCGTTCCTCTAGTAGACATGATTTATCTACTTGTTTACCGGAAATAAACCAACAAAGTTCACTTGGAAATTTTCACAAACACCTTGTGTGCACAACAAAGTTCAAGCCAACCCACCAAAAATCGGAGCTTAACCACCCTGATTTAAGAAGATTCTCTGATACCAAATTATTGGGAAAACAATACTCCCAAGATGCCCAAGATCAAACAAAACTTGAAATGTGAAAAATCTCAAACCACTTGAAAAGATAAGAAATTGGGGAAGAAATGATTTTTCAATAGATATGAAGAACAATGGATTGGATTACTTGAACAAGCCTCAAATTAATCCTAAAGAAAGAAAAATGGCTTTGAATTTATACCCAAGAAGAACAAACTCTTATATGAAAAATTCTATCCAAGCCCTCTCTATTTTTCTCTCTCAAAATCGGGTTCTCCAACTGGAAGAGGGAAAAATCTGATATATATAGCTGAATCCGGGGCGCCTAGGGGCCCATGAGTGGCGCCTAGGCACCATGTTTCTGCTTCCATGCAGCACAGCCAGCACCTAGGCGCCCAGCTCTTCTTCTCCCATTTCTCACACCATGCAACGACTTCAGAATACCATTAAGCCCATTTATGTTGTTAATTTATGCTAATTTATTTCTTTTATTTGTCTTTACTAAGAGAAGTGGATCATTTAGCTTTTAGGTATGTGTGTTTCAAAACTGATTCTAAAGTTGTTTATTTTATTAACCTATAGATATTGGAAATTATTTTGATATTTTGAATGCAAGAACTGAAACGGATGAACTTTGTAAATTCTTTCTACAGCCTTGGATCTCCATAAACCTGCGAATCATTCGCCCATAATAAAATTATATAGTCATGAACATGCGCTACATGTGCAACTAATGTGTCTCGTTTTGTGTGTTAGTTGAGACTGCAGCTTCGAGCATTATCGAGCTGGTTTCTCGCGTATGAAACTAGGCAAAATTTGTACTTGCACATATTTCACTCGTACGAAACTAGCGTAGTTAATACTAAATGAAACAGAAGGATAAAACATAGATGAACGAGATTAAGGAGATGAACAGTACTTTTTCTTTCTTTCCAAGATTTTCTTATACAGATGCCTTAATGATTTAGGGCAAGTCTATCTATTTATACAAACTCCAAGCACACTACAAAATTACATTTTTAGCCCTCACGTGTTTAAAAAATTAAATTGACTCTTTAAACAAAAACATATTACACATTAACATTCTTCCCGTTAATGTATTTTTCTTGAACTCTAGAAGTTAACCTAACTAGGATTATTAATCGATTTAGTTAATGTTTAAACCCTAGAACATGTACAACGAAATTAGAAGTAACAACGCACTTTTTAATTATTCTAAATGGTTATTCAATCACGTCAATTTATCCTATGTTGAATTACCACAATTTGTTTTATGAAAGTAGTAGAGAACACTAAATTGATCACCAAGAAAACTCTTCCCAAAAGATCAAATGTAGCAACCGAAAATTTATATATTTAAATGATAGTTTTTTTCTCCAAATTTTTATAAAAAGAAATTCGCATCGCTATATATTGTTCCCAATTTATGTGCTTTAAGTGGCCATGCATTTAGTACGCTAACTTTGTCTAGTCCATGTTAGTTACTTGTTACCTTGAAAATATTGTGAGATAAGTTATAGTAAGTTTAAGTTAGATTTTTGTTGCTTAATTTCGATAGAGTTAGTATTCACATAAATCGTGATTTAGTTAAGATTTCTAGTTTCTAGTGAATGCTCAATATTGCGAGATTGATTATTTAATTATCGATGTTGTGAAAATTTCTATGGCAATATTGGACTCATTTGATAGGTCTAATTAATAATGTATATTAAGCTGGAGAAGAAGTTAATTTGGATAAGGACAACCAAGTTAGAGCAAATAAAAGAAAAACTAGGGTTATTGAATTTTGGTAGAATTTTATTCTTGTATTTTTGACTTTTGGTCTGTGCACGTTGATTTATATGAATTATCCATAATCACTTGAGTTAGTTTTGAATTATCATATTCCTAACAAAATTGTTATTGGAGAAACTGAATTAATAGTTAGTTATTAATATTTTAATCTCTATTAAGGATAAAACATTAAATTCTTAGAAGCCTAATGCCATTAGGATTCATGCAAAAGATTCCAACCACCATAACAACTGGTCAGTTGAGTTCTACCTTCATATTACTTAATTATTCCACCTCCTTTCCTTTGATAACACACCAACAAAAGATTTATACAAATAGATCAAGTAGTCCACGAACAAAATAAAACCCAAGTAAAAGGACACGATGCTCAAGCCTTCATATTGTTTCAAAAGAGGTAGACTCAAACCCCGTTTTACTCAAGTTCTTGTTATATTTCAGCTTGTACAAATGTAATTATATGTTATCTGTGGCTCCTTATGGGTTTTAAATGTGGGCCGGTGGTGTAGTAGTGCACTAGAAATATGAACTTGGTGGCGTTGTAGCGCAACAAATGTTGGTTTGTCGCATGATCATCAATATGCGACTGATTAAAGTTTGAATGATATGAATATATGCTTAAAATATGATATGTTTAGATTTAACGTGGGTACGAGTCTGTTAAGTGTTTCATAAAAACACTCAAACCCCCCTAACAATTTCAGATTAAGGTGAAAAATGGCAATGTGGAAGTCGGTCGTGCGCTGATGTGAACTAAAAAAGACATCATATGATTCATGTTTTTGTTTGAATAATTATTTAAATTTGGAATATTTTTAAAAAGTCTTCTCATACATGAATTAGAAGAAAGATGCACTATATAAAGTAATCGATTTTGCACAAAAACATATTGTCACAAAAATTGAGATTTTGTTACGAAAGTAAAATAGCTACAAAAAGATGGTTTGTTGCTGGGTATTGTCGCACTATATGAGTCACGGAATGTATTCTACAACAATTTTCGTTCATTCATCGCATTAATAAATTCGTAACGTTAATAGTTTGACGCATGAAGTACGAAATAGCAACAAGATATTTGCAACAAACTTTAAAAAAAAAAAAAGTGTTGCGTTAAATCACTTATTGCTACAACTTTTCATATAACGCAAAATTTCTTCTCGCAAAATGACATTTTCTGTTGTAGTGATGAATGATGAATTTTCATACACAACATGCCAATATACATTTTGCAACTATCCATAGTATTCATCAGAATTTCGAGATCAATGCACCCACTCCATCACTATATGTTCATGTTTTAATATGCACAATTTCTTCACGTTTTCTAGTCAATATTCGACCACTCCATCACTATATGTTCATGTTTTAATATGCAGAATTTCTTCACATTTTCTAGTAAATATTCGAATACTCATTTTCTAGGAAACCCGATCATGAATTCTACGTGAACTCGATCCTTCCCTGTCAGACATCCTAAATCTAAGTTATTTTTTTCTGCCTCACAATTGTTCACTCGAAATTTCACTCAATATGACTTTTTCCCTCGATTGTTCTTACTACTCTGTCTTTTACCACTTGTTGCTTTCACCAAGTCCCTAAAAGAACAATTTTAGAACTCAATCAAAAATTTAATCATGTGGAATTCAAATCGGTGTGAGTGAGATTACAAGGCCAAGAAATTTAGAACAATTTGACTAGCAATTCAAACTAGAAGTAAAGAAATTGACTCAAAAACGCAAAACAATAAAGGAAATTACTGACTAAAAATTTAAACTGGACACAATAATAAATGGACTCAAGAATTCAGTAATTCCCAAGATCAACAATAATAATAACAATTTTTTTATAATCAGATTTTTTTTTGGAATTTTTTTTACTGTACGGATGAACAGTACCGTACGAATGAATAGTAATTTTTTTTTTTTTTTTTACTTTTGGGATAGAAAAATCAAAAGCAAAACTGATACAACAAACAGAAGTTGAATCAGATGCAAATTCAATCAAAAAACAACTTTTGAAATTTTTTTTATAACTTTTTTGTATTAAAGACTCTAAATACTAATGGACTCGAAGAACGATAAAGAATAGGAATAACTGACTCAACAAAAATTAAAAGAGATATAACCTTGTATTGGAGCCAAGCTCTGATACCAACTGATGTGAACTCGCGTAGGCAAACACTACGGAACCCACGAACAAGATGAAATCTTCCCAAGAAAGTCATAGCAAGGTTTTGGATTCGAATTCAATAAATTTGGAATCAAGCAATCCGAATCGCTGACGATATGCGGACATCTTGATTACGTAAAATTATGGAATCTCACCCGATTGATTTGAACGCCACAAGAATTAGATCTTGATAAATTCGAAAGTTGTTCAATTGGAAGAACAAAGAGAAAGCAATTAAACCTTTCAATTAATCAATATGTCAAAAGTCTTTTTACAATGAAAATAATTAGAGTATTTATACTAGTCCTAAGAATCTAAGTAATTTCGTGCATATTCTCCTAAATATGGTAAGAAATCAATTAAATATAGAATTCTAGCAAAACTAAGAAAATCGCTTAAAAAAAAGCATCTGAAAATAACCATGTGATCGCATGGAATTGAAGTGTGGTCTCCTTCAACTCTCGGCCTAGGTCTGTGCGATCACAGGCCATTTGTGCTGTGCGGTCGCACAGCTTTGGTTCTCCACTGTGTTTTCATCCGTCTTTAACACGTTGATCCAAGTCTCTTGAGCCTTCGACCCCAATATGAAACTTGTCCCATTTTGAATCCCGAACATGGTTTCATCAATAGTTGCCTTGACAAGCAATATCATCACCTCTTTTACTAGCTTCGTCCTTGCTCGAGTCATCGGACTGCCCTCGACTATCAACGGATCTTTCTTAGGGTTTGACGTTGGACTTGACTTTAACGCTTGTGGCCCCTGGCTCACATCACATGTACATTAATCTTAATGAATAAAATTAAGAGGAAATTACACTATTCTCGGTGTTTTAACTTTACAGTGCAAAAAACTGGTATGAAGTTTTGTTATTCGCAAATCTGAGATGAATATGATAATTAAATTTCTCCCCCAATTCCAACCCTAACCATTTCAGTTCACCTCTCTCTCTCTCTCTCTCTTTCTCTCTCTCCATCTTCATTTCCAGGTACTAGTGCTTATATAGGTTATGAAATAGAAAGTGGCACCTGAACAACCATTCGGCGGCGGTGCTAACCACAACCATCCGACAACAACATCACCATTATTGTCGATGCTTTGAGATTAGCGTTGCTCGATGACTGATTTTGGAGATTTATTTTGAGAGATTTTGAGGCGGTGGTGGTGGTGGTGGCTTGTTGGATCTGGTGGTGTGTTTAGATATGGATGGTGGTGGAGTTGATATTGTGTGGTTTACAGCGGTGGTCGTGTTGGCGGTGGAGACGTTGATTTTGTGTTGTTGGTGTTTTTCGTGGTGGTGGTCGTGGTGATTTTCCATCAAACTGGGTATTTGTTAGTGTGTGTGGTGGTTCCTAGTGATGGAGGTGGTGGTTGTTGGTTGTGGTTGCCTTGATTTTTGTTTTCGTTGGTGTTGGCATTGATAACGGGATGAGGGTGGTTGCAAGTGCCCGTGATGTCAATGAGGGTGCGATAGTGCTGGTGGTGGTAGTCTGTAACCACTATTTGACGAGTGTGACCAACTATTTAGCTATCTGTGACCATGTGACCTTGGCAACGGTAACGAGGTGAGGGTGGTCGCAAGTGGCCGTGATGGCAATGACGGTGCGATAGTCTTAGTGGTGGTGGTCTATGACCACTATTTGACTTATGTGACCATCTGTGACCAAATATTTAATTGTCATCAACAAATTTGAAAATATGTGACATATAAATTTTTAGATCTGTAACCACCGAAATAAATTGTGACATATAAATTTTTAAATCTGTGACCATCGAAATGATCTATGACTAATTAATTTAATGATATGTGACTAATAAATAAATTGTGACATAAAATTTTGCATCTGTGACTATTAGTTCTATAACTGTGACTAAAGGTGGGTGCGGCTCGGTTCAGTTCGGTTCTAAAGAGAATCGAACCGAACCAAAATTTTTGGATATCTAGTAAATAGAACCTAGAACCGAACCGAATCAAAATTTTTGGATATCTAGTAAATAGAACCGTTGGGTCCAAATATAATTATGGAACCGTTCGGGTTCGGTTTCGTTCGATTCAGTTCGATTCGGTTCGGTTTCATACTATAATTAAATTTTTTAACATTTATAACAACATTATATAAATACAACTAATGTCACATTCAATAATTTTGGAATGTCAGAGACTAGTAGACTACCTTGTTCAAATGATCGCTACGATCAAAGTTTCAATCGACGGAAGTCACAGCTCCGATTGGAGGTCACAGTGTCAGCCGACGATTGTATAGGTTTTGGAATGTCAGCGAGACTGCAAGCATAAGTGCGAAAGTCGAGACAGTGTTATGCACTTTAGTGTAGATATTTAGGGTTATTTAGTGTGTTGGATCTTTGTTAGTCTAAGAAATGAAGCAATAAAATGGGTAATTGGGCCAAAAATTAAAAAACTAGAAATGAAACAAATTATTGGGCCAAAAACTTGGATTTAGAATTGTTAATTTGTTAATTTGCTTTAAAAAAATTAAAATTAAAATAATTTGATTTATTCAATATAAAAAAAATTAAAAAGATTCGGTTCTTGGTTTAGAACCGAGAACCAAACTGTACTCGTCGGTTCTCAATTCAAATACTCGTTCGGGTATTTAATTTGACAAGAATCATCGGGTTCGGTTCGGGAGATTTGTCCAACCCTAACTGTGACCTTATTACATTTAATTAATAAAATATTTTTAATTAATAAATAAATACCTGATTTTTGCATTTTTAAATTTAGGACTTGAAAATTGAATTGGTGTAAACAATGCACTTGAATTATGAGTTTTTCCCTAAAATTAATTGGAGAAAACAAAAGCAGCTCCAGAATAAAAATTTAATCAGCAATCGAAAAAAATAAAAAAAAGAACTTTTAATCATTTCGTCAATGAAATCATTAAAAAAAACCTATCATTAACTCCATGATTAGACTAGAACTTGATCTCTACCTTCATCTATATCACATATTTCACCAGTTTGATCTAAAGGATGTTTCCATTTTAATTGACTTTAATTTTTTGTGAATTCTATACCTTCTCACTTTTCAGTATGTGAAATCAAAAAGAGCTCACAGAACATTAATTTGACAAGAAAAGTTACATGTGCAAGTATTTTTCACATAAATGTATATGGTGTAACAAAGTATTTTAGTCACTTTTGAATTATAAACCAATTTAGTACTTTTTTTCTCGTGTACTGCATCTGCATCCACTTCAGTCAATTTAATCCGTACACAATGCAAATTTTGAGAATTTTAGCCTCATAATTAAAAAAAAAAAAAAAAGTCTTAATTAATGAACTCTACATTAACATTTGCATGGGCTCAATGGGAATACTAAGAGCCAGCAAGCTGAACTCAAAAAGCCATAATCACACACTTACGAAGCCAAGAAAATCTGTTACTGTGGACAATAAAGAAAATTAAGCCAAGAAAAATCTGTAATTCAGTCCTAACTTCCAAATATAAACCAAAGAACTAATCATTATATTATTTGGATAAATTATTGATATGAAATCCATATATTTTTATTAAAAAAAATCCAAATTAACAGACTCCCATAGAAAAACAGATTCAAGAATCAAGAATTCAAGATTAAGAAATTGAACGTAAATATTAACAAAATACAAGGAATTAATTTAACAATTATTTCTAAACTTGACTAAATCAAATAAAAATCTCTATCTCCATCACCTTTCGAACGGTTGAACCTTTAGTAAATAAATGGAGGTAGAGGAGGCGGTAGAGATGATGGACAACATCACAGGCTATGGGGCAATTAAATTTTGATATTTTTCACTTTTCACCTTTTTGGGAGCATAGAGGAAATAAAAAGATAATTATTGAGTGTGTTTTTTAATATTAGGAATTGAACTTTGATTTATTTAATTATTAAATTAGTCTTTAATCTTGTAAATGCAGTATACTAAAAACTGGGAATCTAAACAAAACTTTAAATATTGGGAACTTAATTGGGTTGGGTTGAGTCGGTTAAGAGTTGGGTTGAAGCCTTAACCGTAACCGATCCAACCTATCATGTGTTAGTGGTTTTATATTAACTGATTAGACCCGATTTGTTCGACCAAACCGATCGAAAGACCTAAGTCAGCGCGGTTCAATCAGTTTGGTCGGTTTTTCGGCTTTTTGCCCAGGCCTATCCCCATCTTCATCATTTCCCTATCTTCCTCTGTCATTTTAGTGAAAATTACTTATGAATGTCCCCAAAAACAAAATTCACTAGTACTTCCTCTTAAAAAAAAGAAAAAGAAAAAGGAAGTGCGTGGCTTGATAATTGAAAATGGCTATTCATTTTCCCACAAGATTTGTTTCTATTGTTCACCATTAAAGTGCATCCACGCGCAGTTCATGTGTACTCTTCATTTCCGAAAATGTTTTACTAGTATTTAAACACAACAAAAAAAGATCAACTAGTATTGGCATATTAAATATTTCGTGATGCTTTCATAAGCTTTTCATTCCCAAATTAACTTTAGTCTTCAGAATATTCTACGATTTCGCAATGCAGGGCTCTTTATTTTTTAACCCAATTAGTTCTTTTAAAATACCGACAGTCAAGTGCTTCTGTATTTAGAAAGCATAACTTATGAAGAAGGCGAGTGGCAGGACTGCAAAATGACTTTATGATGTGAAATGAAGATGCGAACAAAAATAGTATTTAGAGGGGATTTTAGAAGTATAATTTGATTTAAATTCTCTTTAGATTAGATTAGTGTTAATTGTTTAATAAGGTTGTAGTTTCTTTCCCTAAACCTTTTCACTTTTCAGTATGTGAAATCAAAAGAGAGCTCATGGAACATTAATTTGACAAGAAAAGTTGCACGTGCAAGTATTTATCACATAAATGCATATGGTCTTACAATGTATTTTAGTCGCTTTTCAATATGTGAATTCTAAACCAATTTAGAGGCTGTTTGAGAGCCATTTTTATGTAAAAATGCATTTTAGAATAGTAACTTGATGGAAAGTAGGTGGTTGAAAAATAAGGAAATTTTTTTTTATTTATATGTAATATTATTTTAATAAAGAATGTGTGGTCGAAAAGAAGAAAGAGAAAAATGCATTTTGAAAAAAAAATGGGTACCAAACGGGAGGTTAGTATGTTTCTTTCTCATGTTCTACATCCACTTCAGTCAATCTAATCCATGCACAATGCAAATTTTGAGAATTTTAGCCTCACAATTTAAGAAGTGTATTAATTTAATAACTCTACAATAACATTTACATGGGCTCAATGGGAAAACTAAGTGCAGCAGCCAGCAAGCTGAACTCAAAAAGCCATAATTACACATTTATGAAGCCAAGAAAATCTGTTATTGTGGACAATAAAGAAAATTAAGCCAAGAAAAATATGTAATTTAGTCCCAACTTCCAAATATAAAACAAAGAACTAAACATTATTTTATTGAACGAATTATTGATATAAAATCCATATTTTTTATGAAAAAAATGAAAATTAACAAACTCCCATAGAAAAACAGATTCAAGAATCAAGAATGCAAAGATTACGAAATTGAACATAAATTTTAACGAAATGCAAGGAATTAATTAAACAATTATTTCTAAACTTGACTAAATCAAATAAGAAAAGCTCTACCTATCACCTTTCGAACGGTTGAACCTTTAGTACATCTTGAATATATATATATATATATATATATATATA
>NW_019239351.1:30803-64337 GCF_002742605.1 Olea europaea var. sylvestris
AACATCACTAGCTATAATGGCAATTAGATTTTGATAATTTTCTCTTTTCAACTTTTTGGGAGCGCTTTAATCTTGTAAATACAGTAAACTAAAACTTGGAACTCTAAACAAAACGTCAAAAGCTGGGAATTTAAAAATGCACTAAAAACTAGGACTCTTAAAAAAAAAAAAAAATTATAATTTGGGTGGGTTGAATTGAGTTGTTTGACAGTTGGGTTAAAGCATTAACCCATAGCCGATCCAACCTATCATGTTAGAATAAACCTGATTTACTCTACCAAACCAATCAAAACCGACCCGATTCGGTTCGGTTCAATCGGTTTGGTTGGTTTTCGACTTTTTGCCCAGGACTATCCCTATCTTCTTCTGTCATTTTACTGAAAATTACTTATAAATGCCCCCAAAAACCAAATTCACTAGTATGTTCCTCTTAAAATGGAAAAAAGAAAAATTGAGTGGCTCGGTAATTGAAATAGCTATTCATTTTCCTGCAAGATTTGTTTTTATTGTTCTCCATTAACGTGTATCTACAATTGTAAGTATTGTCAAAGACTAGTAATCCATGTGCAGTTCATGTGTACTCTTCATATTCCAAGAATGTTTTACTAGTATTTAAACACAACGGAGAAAAGATCTAATAGTATTGGCATATTAAATATTTCATGATGCTTTCATAAGCTTTTCATTCCCAAATTAACATTAGTTTTCAGATTCTACGATTTTGCAATGCAGGTTTCTATTTTTCTTAGCCCAATTAGTTCTGTTAAAACACCAACAGTCAAGTGCTTCTGATTCAACCTTGCTAGCAGTCGCAGTGTGAGGTTTCGATTCCTGAAACATGGATTTGGAGTCTTTGTAAGCACCAGTGTACAGACAGCTCTTATTCCTTGACCTGCTGAAACACATCTCACGATTAACCTCTCTCACGATACTCAATGGGTAGGGCAGTGGGGGGCCCTTAAGGTTGGGGTTTAACCTTTTTTTTTTTTTTTTTTTTTTTTTTTATTTTAATTGTTGTAGGTACACTTTGACATACGAAACAAATTAATATTTTCTTGCCCCTAATTCTCTTCCTCGTCTTCTCTTTCTTCTCTCTCTCTTTTTCCTTCTTTTCTCATTAGATTCTTACGTATATCTACAATATTGCGTAACGATGAAACTGCTTTTTGCAGTACATTAATAATTTGAAAGAGAAGTCATCTCATCATCTCATTGTCTTTCCCACTACAATTCTTGTTTTTAATTTTAGAAATTCTAGACCCTTGGGATTACATCACCTACATTAATAAAAGACGAACGGTGATTAGACTGAACGTTTATCAAAACTTTATTCAAACACATCATTCTTTATTCTCTCTATCATTTAATTCTTCCATCTTTCTAGCCTTCAAACAATTCAAAAACATAATTCTTGGATTCTGTTCTTTTTAAATAGGTTCTAATAATTATTCTTCCTCTGTGAGATCATCAGCCACATAAAGTATCTCCCGTTACTCTTTCCTAGTTCTCCCATTCTTCTCTCCGTGCAGTTGTAATATTAGTGAGAGAAACAAATGGTCTAGGTTGCCGGATGTCAGCGTCAGCAGTCAACTCGCAAAGCGTCCAATATTCGAAGAATCCGGTCATTGAATAACGTCATCTCATTTTGAAAATGGCCAAGCACCTAATGTTAACTGTAGTTAGATAAAAATCAAGCTATAGCCTATACACGGGATAATTGAAGTTTGAAGGAATGGAGAAAATCCCGTGCCTTCGTGTATCTTACACAATAAGAAATGATAAAACATGTCAAGGTCTAATTCCACTTCTCATATTGAATCATCTAAAGTTTTGTCATTGTCGGCATGAGGTGTATACAGGGAATCAAACTTGGTTGTTTACCATATTGATGTAATACAGATATATCTTTCAAATTAGGTAGTTTTTTTTATATCTTTTAAATTAGTTAGCTTTCCTTCTTTGGTCTTATACGTGTATGTGAAAGTGTTTTCAAAACTACAAAATGCGATTCTTCAAGTGATAAAACAATTTCTTACTGGCCGTCCACGTGGCAGTCTCTTATTGGCTATTTCCTCTTCACTTGGATTTGTATTCTCTGCACTATTATGGACCGTTGATTAAAATGGATGGCCAAGATTTATATCCCCTTTGTTAATATGGTTTATGTCCGGTTTTGAGAGACGAAATTAATTCTTCACTTGGTATTTTTCTTTTTCTCTCTTTCTCTAGTGATTTCGGTTCCTCGGTCCAGTGATTTCTTCAAATCATGTTTGGTTCCTCTTCACTTGGATTTGTATTCTCTGCACTATTATGGACCGTTGATTAAAATGGATGGCCAAGATTTATATCCCCTTTGTTAATATGGTTTATGTCCGGTTTTGAGAGACGAAATTAATTCTTCACTGGGTATTTTTCTTTTTCTCTCTCTCTAGTGATTTCGGTTCCTCGGTCCAGTGATTTCTTCAAATCATGTTTGGTTCCTTTTTCAGCGTTATTATTTGTGGTTTGGCCTGTGTTTGTGGCTGATGATCTGGTGGTTTTTGGTCTGTTTCTGCTGTTGGTATTTTGTGTTTTTTTGGCAGTTTTTTGGCCTCTTTGGTTGGGTTTTAAACTGTAAAATAGATACTACTCTTGCGTCCAGGTCAGGCGTCAATTAGGAGATGTTTTTGTGAGGTCTTTGTTAGACCGATAATCTGTAGATAGTTTTGGCTGAGATCTGAATCTTGTAATCAAACTTTTGCTCTCTCTTGGGTGGTTCTTGCATGATGACTGGCTCGGTTTTTTCCTTCGAGCTCCCCAGATTAGGCTTGGCTGAACTGGGTGAACAATCTATGGTATTCTTTATTTTTTGCACCATTTTCTTTATTGATTTGGTTCGATTTTTGGTGATTACAATCACACATTGGGATAAAAATCCAAACTGTGTATCTATAGAGATTCCCCAAATGAATGAGGAATCAAGAATTCCAGAATATTTTTTTAGAATTTCTTCATTGCAAATCACGTTAAACAGCCATAAGCAGTTTTCAGTTTTTGAAGTTTTACCACTTTCTGATCTTCTTATGTCATCGAAATGAAAATTACCTGTGGAATAGTCCAAAAAGCACTTTCACTCTTATGTCATCTGAATAAAAAAGTAAAAAAAAAAAAAAAAAAATGGGTGGCTTTATAAGCAAAAATGGTATTCATTTGGGAAAAATTCACAAGTCAGGCATAAAATATGGGACAATTCAATTTTGAGGTTTTTTAAGTTTAAAAATGCAAAACTCCAGTATTAGTTAATTAATTGAAAATATTTGTTAGTCATAGATTTTCAAATTCGTTGGTCACAAATTACTTTTCAGTCACATATTATGTAGTTTTTAAATCACAATTAAATAGTTGGTCACATACACCTAATCACTAGATTTGAGGTTGGACCAAATGTTTCAGAACTTCAGCACTTACAGTGTCGTCTCCCAACGGCAATACTCGTGTGAACATCGTCGCCTTCCGAGATGGAGAAGTGAGCGTAAATTTGTGAAGTTCTTGTTCGTACAAGTTCTCTATAAATTGCAGAGGCATCGAAGGCAAACTAAAAATAATGGTTTAAGGTTGTTGTCTGATTGAGTGTGAAATTGGGAAACTATGGGTGGTATATGAATTGAATGGTGGAAGTTATGAGTGGTGTTGGTTGTTTTGATTACGTGCAACAACCATTGATGTGGTGGTTATGGTGTCAAGGACTTGGATATGCCATCAGTTGTTGGGTGTTACAAGTTGTGGGTGTCGCCAGGCCCGGTCCTGGGGGCGAGGCCAATGAGGCCTGTGCCTCAGGCCCAAGACCATTAGGGGGCCTAATTTTGGCCTTTAATTATTTATTTTTTTTTTGTTTTTTTAAACAATGTAAGCCGGCCCAAAACTAATTATCCAACAACAAAACAACAGCCCATAATCCATTTACCTTAAATCTCAACCCCAACTTATATATCCAAATCTGATATCACAACCCATTTACCCAAATTCCCAAAATCTGAAATACGATCCAGGGCTGCTCTTCTCAACATGCTCGTCTCCATCTGTCCGTCATCGTCTGATCACTCAACAGTCTCCACAGACCACAATCCACCTCCGCCCAGGCCTTTCACTGGCCGCTTGAAATTTGAATCTTCATAAGTCGGTTGAAGTGCTTGCCGAGTTGTACTTCTCCAGACAGTAAGTTTTCCCTTTCATTTCTTGTTTTGAATTAGTCTTATTTGCAGGTATTATTTCATGTGGTTATCTCATCTATTGACTTGTGTTTAATTTTATTATTAATAATACTTGCGGGTTTTTCACAAGTGAAATTTTCTTTATATCACATTTTGTAGTATTCATTTTTTATGGGCTTATTTACAGTTGAATGATAATGGTTATTTTTTGTTAGACTCTTTCCTCTTACCGATTGAGTCAATGAGCAACTTCTAATGTATACATTTTTTATTTTCTGGGTTCCATGGTATTGATTGGAAATGAATAAACAATTTGATTGGATATTTGTAGTATTTTGCGCTGAAATGTTATGGTCGCTTTTCGTTTAAGTCTAAAAAAATGTAAATTTACTCTTAAGTAACTTTTTGGCCCCAAATGTGTTTGGATAATATACCCTTGTCACTTTTAAGTTAAAAAATGTTACTTTTTTCTTACTGTTAAAATAAGTAACACATCTAACATTCACTAATAAAAATGGTATTTATTTGATACTGTCGAACACTCGAACTTCGAAGTGTAAGGTGAAGTCCTTTACATGTGTGGTTCAAACGTTTAGTAGGTAGTATCCGACTAGTATACTTTAGCTTTTTTTTTTTTTTTTTCAATCTGCTTGATTTTATGAATTTGTTATGTGATTTCGATGTTGGTTTTTGCTTCTTGGATCACATTTGGTTTCAGAATTTTCTTCATTTTTTCGTTTATGTGCGAAAAGAAAAATTATAAATTTAGCCTGGGTTTTGTTATTATTGGACATTCTTGGTGGTTCGGTTTCGGTCCGGCTCGCTATCCTTAGTTGACTTAATGCTGACATTTTGAATAATTTTCTTCAGTATTAATTCGTCTTTGGCTTTTAAACGAATATATTCTTGCTACAACCTACAATAAAGTTTTATTTATTTATTTATTTCTTCATGCTAACTATGACTGGAGGATGGAGAACTGTGAGAGCTATTTCATCTTGGGGGATTCAGGATCACCCCCCGTGTTTGGAACTTTTAGTAAAATCTAGGAATATGGAGAACAGAAGAAGTATACTTGAAGGTTCCTAAATTCAAGCAATTTTATATAAGTATGGATAGATAATCAGGGAAAGGTTCCAAGTAGTTTGTCCAAGTTTGGTGACCTTCAAGGCCCAAATGCAGTTTGACAGCCATAAGTGGAGAAAAAAAATTGAGAATCTTCCTAAATGGAGTGCTGATCTAGTTTATTTACCTAGTTCCAGACTTAAGTCTATTGCTAGTTGGGAGCATTTTTGCTAGCTTTGGTGAGATTATTTGATTCTGCCTGACTGGTTTGAATTGTGCAGTACAGGTGGGACTAAGAATTTATTGTGCGATTTGATTATAAATCTACTTGTGAAACTTTTTACAACCTTGGGTCATGATTATTTATTTCTTGAATGAAAAAATAGACAAATTGTATTTAAGCCTTGAGCTATATAGAGAATGTAATACTTTCTTTCATCGATATTATGCATGTTGATTCTAAGAGATGTCTCTGTCTCAATTTGTAGGGGCCATTGTAAATGCACTTGGAGCTATTGTATTGGGGGCGCATATTGGTCTTCAGTATGTGATTACTGTTAGTTGTGGTTGCTTTTTCCATTTTGTGATATGATTCTGATACCTATTTGAGAACACAACATTTAATTGAGGTTGGACAAAAATGGCTGTGTTCATTATATACTTGTTATTTCTTTCATTTTAATTCATCGTATACTTGTTATTTCTTTACATGTTTCTTTTTGCCATGTTAGAGCATCATTGACGCAGTCCAAAAAAAATTTGAAATTGCGATGGGTTTATTCCTACTTCAGAAAATGGAATCATTCTCAAGGGTGTAATTCCATAATCTTCATCAAAATTTCACTTCTCAAGTAAGTAATAGCTTGCTCTAACTTGTTATTGAAGAGATTGAAAATGTTTTAAGCCTTGTCGACTTATATAATTACAGCCTGGTCGGCTTATATGATTACTTATTGTACGATGAACAATTGCACAGGCGCACGTAGTAATTATATTTGAAACTATAATTGTGAGATGATTGAGATATTGTGTAATTATTTTTTAGGTTAATCATTGGACATTAGATATACACTCCTACACTGTACCTCCTAAATATGAGTCTGGTGCTCAAAAGAGAAAAAGGAAACGAAATGAAATTGCATTAATTCAAAGTCAAGCAGGGAATATTAACAAATACTTCAAAAGCAACAATGTGAATGCGTTGAATGACGATGAAGTAGAGATTCAACATGCCCATGTTAATGAAGTAAATGTTAAGGATGAAAAAGTGAGTCAACCTGTCGATGTTAACGAAGTAGATGATAAGGAAGAAGAAGTGATGACGTCCGTCTTTAATAATGAAGAAGATGATAAGGAAGAAGAGGGTTGCTTTTCTATAAATTTGGATAATCCTGGGAATTGGAAAATCATCGATCAAAGAACAAGAGATTACTTAGTTGAAAGGGGTCCAAAAAGAGTTGATGACATCACGTTTCCGAAAGACTATACAAATAGACATTTCGATTCTTCACAATATAAGCGATTGCTACCAAATGGGCAAACAGTTGATAGAAGATGGCTAGTATATTCAGTGTCTATGGACAGGATCTGCTTTTGTTGCAAGTTGTTTAAAACACCAATAAATGCGACCAAAGTTGGTCAACTAGGTAATGATGGATTCAAAGTCATGAAGGAAATGAGGAGCATTTAAATTGCATGACTAGCTGGATTGGATTGGAAAATAGGCTTCGAACAAAAACTACAATTGATAAAAGCATTGAATTGTTGATTGATACTGAAAGAGACCATTGGAGACATATATTAACAAAGATAATCGCTATTGTGAAAAGACTTGTGAAAAACACCTTATCGTTTCGAGGAGATGATGAGAGGCTACATGTTGAGAACAATGGCTATTTTTACAAATGGTGGAAATGATTAGTAAATTAGATCCAGTAATGCAAGAGCACCTTCGGCGGGCTAAAGCAAGAGAGATTCAATATACGTATCTTGGCAAAAAAATTCAAAATGAGTTGATACAGTTGTTAGCTAATGAGGTGAGAAGTTCAATTGTCAAGAAAGTTAAACGTGCAAAATATTTCGCAGTTATACTTGATTGTACTCCATATGCAATTCACGAGGAGCAAATGTCTTTAATTGTACGATTTGTAGATGATTCGGCAAACTTACCTACAGTTGAAGAACATTGGCTAGACTTTTTGAAAGTAGATGACGCAACTAGACTTGGACTTGCAACCGAGCTTCAAAAGGCGTTGATAAAACTTGATCTCAATATTGATGACATTAGAGGGCGAGGGTATGGCAACGGATCTAACATGAGCGGAAAGCACAAAGGTGTGCAAAAAAGAGTTCATGAAATGAATCCCCGAGCTTTCTATACTCCATGTGGCGCTCATAATCTAAATCTAGCATTATGTGATATGGTGAACTGTTGTTCCAAAACTGTATCTTTCTTCGCAGTGATACAACGCATCTACACATTATTTTCCTCTTCTACCAAGCGATGGAAAATTTTCAAAGATAATGTATAAGGGTTGACAGTAAAGCCATTGTAACAAACACGTTGGGAAAGTCATGTTGAGAGTATGAAGCCTATAATGGAGCAAACTGCACAAATAAGAGATGCATTACATGATTTGGCGGAAAGTAATGAAGATCCTAAAGTGAAGAGTGAAGCCAAGTCGTTAGCAACACATGAACTACAAAATTTTGAGCTTTTGCTTGGCATGATAATCTGATACAGGTTGTTGCATGCTGTCAATATTGTGAGTAAATTTCTTCAAACCGAATCCATGGATATTGATCATGCTATCGACCTCTTGCAAGGACTTGTTTCATTTCTTGAAGAACATAGAGAATTTGGATTTACTATTGCCAAGGATGAAGCGACAAAAAAACAAGAAAAATGGGAATTGAAGCTGTATTTACAGAAAAATGCATAATTCGAAGAAAAAAACAATTTGATGAAAGCGATAGTGATGATGTAAAGCAATCAACAGAAGAATCTTTTAGAGTTGAGTACTTTGTTTTTATAATTGATGAAGCTCTATCTTCTTTTAAGACCCGATTTGAACAATTCAAATAATATGATGACACATTTGGATTTTTGTTTAATTTGAAGAGGCTAAGGGGTGTAACTTTTTCAAGATTGTTGAACTCTTGTATGAATCTTGAGAAATATCTTCAACATGATGGGCGTTCGGATATCAATGGGGATGATTTATGTTCGGAGTTACAAGTCTTGAGGTGTTATATACTAAGTGAAGCAACAAGAGCAATTGAAGTGCTACAATATTTGAAGATATTGAATGTTTGTTTTTCAAATGCTTATATTGCTTACAAAATTTTGCTAATCATACCGATTATAGTTGCATTTACGGAAAGAAGTTTCTCGAAATTGAAGTTGATCAAGACCTATCTCTGATCAACTATGTCGCAAGAAAGATTAAACGGGTTGACTATGTTATCAATAGAAAAAGAAATGGTTGAGTAGTTAAATTATTCAGATTTGATTGATGTTTTTGCCTCTAAAATAGCAAAACGAATAGTATTTAACTAATTGTTTCAAACATTGGTGGTTTTGATAGTGTATAATATAAATCTTTTCTATAATATATTTGGTTGTTTTAATGTTAGTTTTTCAAGTTAGTAATGAGTCGCATAATACATCGTTGAATTTTGCATTTACTTTGATTTTGTCGAGGAACTAATTTACAGACTTCGCCTCAAGCCCCGAGAATCACAGGACCGACTCTGGGTGTCACCAATTGGATTGAACAGTCGACGGTGGTGATTTTTGTGACTAGAGAGGATAGAGAGATAGATAGAGAGAAAAGTGAGACAAGGGTGGAGAAATAATTTAGGATTTGTAGTGGGGTTGGGGTTGGAGTGGGTGGATAAATTTTATAATATTGTTAATAATTCAATCAATAGGTATTTTGGTTAAAGAAACCTCACACTAGTTTTTAAAATTAGAAAATTAAAAAACATGTTTATATGTAATTTCCTCTGTTCATTTTCCTATAACAACATTTTTTATTGTTCTTCATTAAATTATTTCCATTAATATTTTAAAAACTGATCCATCCATCGACCCAGAAAAGAGAGAAAAACAAGGGTCAAACATGGTTTAAGTGGGGTTAACCAGGTTATCTTTTTAAAAAAATGAGAATGAAGTGTTAATGGGCCAAATTTACCAAAAAATAAAAAATAAAAACCTATGAAAAGGTAGTAAAATAGAAAAATTTAGCAAAAATGCCCAAACAACGGAAATAGAGGGGGTTTGTTTCATGAAAAAGGAAAATGATGCACATACAGAGGTAGGGGCGGGCCCCACAATTTTTTTAAAATACGTGTGGGGCCCGACCCAAAACAGTGCCCTTGTGAACCGATATCCACTAATATCTTTTCGGGGAATTTACAAAATTGTCACCAAAAATGAAAGTTAAAAAAAAATGTCATTTTCACTTTATGTGAGCAAAAATGTCACATTTTTGGGGTGCAAAATCCAAAATACCCTTAATCACACATTTCTAGTAGCATTAAATGCTTGATGTGAAGGAAAAGCATTGACTTGATAGAAAACATGGATAAATGTGTATTTTATTGATTAATATGAATTTTTGTTAATAAAAAATTACCAAATAAATTAGAAAACGAAACAAAAACAAGAAACCCTACCTCTTTTCCATCTTCTTCATTTTCATTGATCAAGAAGACATTTGTGTTGCATTTTACATCCACTTTAAGAGGTTAGCAATTACAAATTAATTTATATTACTTTTATAACTTTGTATTTGTACATATTAAATAGAACATGGGCATATTTATTTGAAATTACTTTGAAAGTATTATGCATTCATTTGTTTGATTTTTTTGAATCCTTAATAAAATGTCATTATCACCATTGAGTAATTTCTTCCATTACCACCATTAAGGTCTCTTTAATGACAAGGCCAATATGCCATTTTCATTTTGTCATTTGGTAGGTGAATAATAATGACCACACTTAATATGATGTGTTGAAGAAACCTCAGAAATTCACTACCGTCTGCTTCCCGACATTCTCGACAGTTAAACTGTCGAGTTCGACATTTACAAATCGTCGGGTTAGACGTTTGAGATGTCGAACCTGACATTTCGAAACTGCCGAGTTATAGAATATTACTTTCAATTTGGATACTTCAAAACGATACAAACCCTTGATTTGAACTTTTGTTATTGTACTGATTTACGTATTATGAAGTGTGAGTTTCATGCTATTAAATGCCAACATATTGATTCCGAATTGTTACCATTGCAATCCCAACATTTCAGGTATGAATAATCATTTGAGGTTCGTCGTGTCGCATGGGGGAAATTTTGTTCATGCGGATGACGAATGGAAGTGGAGAGGGGACAAAACTACCTCCATTTTGGTGCCAAGAAGTATTACTGTAGCCGAACTTATGTTAAGGCTGCAGGAGAAACTTGGTATTCTTGATCCCCGCGCTCAAATTGAATTGAAGTTCAAAGTCCCTAACTTGAATATAGCTCCGGCTGAAATATGCAACAATGAAGACTTAAATTGGTACGTATCAGTGCATAAGGAAAGTGCTATCTGCGTTACTGTTTTGGAATCCGATCTCCCAAGTGTTGACATGGGAAGGGATGCAAATTTTGAAGATCCTTCGTTTGCCGCGGTAGATGTTCTGCCAAATGTGGAACATGATTTCGTGAATCGAATGCATAATGTCTCAAACAATAATGCACTTGAAACACATTAGTATGATAACGGGAGTGCACTATTAGATGAGAACTTGGATAACCCATCACCTAGTTTAGAGGCTGCTAATTCTGTTGACGTCGAGGACGAGCACTCTTTGTCACATTCGAACGATTCGGATGGATATGAATTTATGAGAACTGTGACTACATCCGATCTTGCCGAAAAGGAAATATTCTTCAGCAAGAAAGAGTTGTACTCAAAAATTCGTGCACTTGCTTTGAAAAACAAGTTCCAATTTCGGGTGAGCCGGTCAAGCATGAAGATGTTAACCGTTGTATGCGCCGACCGCAGTTGCAAGTGGATGTTACGTGCTTCTACTGTGAGGCAGTCTGCAATCTTTGTGATCCGTAAATTCAATAATGTGCACACATGTTCCATCGATTTTCGCAGTAATGCGCATCGACATGTGACGAGTGATGTAATTGCCAAGCATATTTTCGAAAAATTGGATAATCCGAACCGATCGTATGATCCGAGCACTATTGCACGTGACATGAACGTGAGCTCGGTGTCCAAATAAGTTACAGCAAGGCACGTAGGGGAAAGGTGGCTGCTTTACATATGTTGCATGGGACACCGGAGGACAGTTTTCAGAAATTATCTTCATACTGTCAGGTATTAGGTGAGAATAACCCGGGGACGGTAACCCACATCGAACTTGATTCGCACGATAGATTCCATTACTTCTTCCTAGCTTTTGGTGCAAGCATTCGTGGTTACATACAGTACTTGAGGCCCATTGTTTGCGTTGACGGTAGTCACTTGAAAGGTCCATACAAGGGTACACTTTTACTGACAACTGCCCAAGATGCCAACAAACAGATTTATCCCTTAGCGTGGGGGATTGTGGATTCCGAAACTAACCGATCTTGGATGTGGTTTATGTCTAACTTGAAAGATCTTATAGGAGACTCAGATGAACTTGTATTTGTTTTGGACAACAAAAGAAGTATCGAAAGAGCTATTACTCACTTATTTCCTTTGTCTCATCATTGTTGTTGTATGTGGCATGTGGAGAAGAACCTAATTCGGCGGCACTTTAACGCAAGTTCAATATTCTTGTTCAAACGAGCTGCTACAACTTATAGGGTCGAAGAGTTCGAACGACTAATGGGACAGATTCGTAGGGTGAGTGAAAGATGTTACAGGTATTTGGAGAAAGCCGGTTTTTCATTCTGGTCACGAGCACTATTCATGGGAGACCGATACAACATTATGACAAACAACAACGCAGAATCATTGAACTCAATGTTGAGACATGCTCGTTCGTTGCCAATCACGTGTTTGGTTGAGCACATTCGTAAAACAATGCAGAGGTGGTTTTACGAACGTCGAAGCAATGCAACCGCATGCAGTACTATATTATCGTCGAGGATGGAGAACGAGTTACAAAAAACATTTGAAGCTGGTACTAGGCTTCGAGCCCATGAGTTGACAAACAGCTTGACCCAGGTTGGAATATCCAACGATATGGAGATAGTGGACTTCTCCGATAACACATGCACATGTCGTGAGTTTCAACTAAATCGTATGCCATGTGCTTATGCAACTCGTGGTGCTACCCTGAGTGGTAAGTCATTATACGATCTATGCTCTCCGTACTATACATCGGAATACTGGGGGGTGCCTATATGGAAGTCATATATCCCGTTACACGGGAAGTGGATTGGGTTGTTCCAAATGAAATCCTAGGCACTCATATTTTGCCACCGACTGTACGTCGTCCTCCAGGTAGACCACCGACGCGACGTAAGCGAGATAGATACAAGTCCACTTCCCAACTGAGGAAATATACTCGATGTGGGAGACTTGGTCATAACCGGACCACATGTTCGAACCCTATTGTATCACAAGCCACTTGAAGAAGCGTGATGTGTAAAAGTGATTGTCAAATGTAATCCCCGAAAAACTTAATTTAAATATGCATTGTACATTCCTAACTTATTTTATGAATCTGTTATTATTATCGTATGCCAGTGCAAATTTGGTCGTTATGTTCCGCAAGCAAAGTACCGATCATTACAGTTCCATTATCACGAATGAGATGAATACCATTTTCGTACTATAAACTTAGCCGATCATAGAAGTTTCATTAGCTTTGACTGACAGTTTGTCGAATTGGAAAATTGATTTTCATGAGACCATACTGAACAAACAAAACACCAACATTACGTCTCGACAGTTCATATGTCGTTCCCGACAGATACTCTCTGTAATTCTCAACAGTTGGGAACAACAGCGGCTTGAAAACCTACACTACTGCGGTTGCCTATTATGGAGATGCAGTTTCTGCACGTATCCAGAGAACGTGACCAAAATCATCCATACCACAAAATACGAAACATATTTTCCTACAGAAGGGCCATTTATTGCACACTTGCACTGCTTTTGACAATGTAAGAAGCTTCCCCACTTTCCCCATCAGACTCGTCTGAGCTAATGACAATTACTTCTGGAGGTGGAACATGAGCCACCCACTCGTTCAAGTCGGACGGTGACTTGACCGGACCCCTAACCTCGAAGACTTGATCGACAACCCTGTTCGGTGACTTAGATTCTGCACTTGACACGTCATCGACCTCGGCACCATGCTGTTCAACTCTTACATCCTCATCGTCTGACAACAAAACGATGGGAAATTCAGCGGATGAACCCAATATGGGTGGATGCATATTGGAGTTGAATGTTTCATTGCCAGAGGTGGATGAACCCATTATCTCGTATCAACTACCTGTTTCAAAATGGAAGCCTCAGAACAGCTTTAATGACATATGAAATGTAATTTGATAGACAATGCTTGTAATGCATTCATTATGATAGTATAAATGTATTGGAAATACTTGTTACTTGCAAAAAATCAGAAACGTATAATATCTACAATAGCATGTTACACTAACACACTTGTATTGGACAATCCCACCATTTTCAATTATCGAAACGCAACGAACTTATAAAATTGAATGGCCCGCCTAGTTGAACTGTCGGGCCCGACAGATGTTTTCTTCCTTCTCGACAATTGACGAAAACGTTCATTGCAGTAAAAATCGTATAATTTCAAATTTTGGTAAACTGCAGAATAAATGAAGATTAATAAATAGAAGTAGCTCTTTCTTACCACAATGTTGTTCAACTACATTGAAAGTGTCACAATGATCTGTACGTAAGTTCAAAGTGGCACAATACCTTGGCACCAAAATTGATTGTAAGCAACAATGGTCTCCTGGTATTTATAATCATCCTGACAGGAGGAAGTAATTACTTCATTTACCTACCCAACCACCAAGTTCAATCTCTAAATAAATTTGAAAAGCAATTGGTGTGATGGTTAATATAATAAGTGTACCTTTATCCCCCATTGTACCATCATTACTATAACATTGGCAGAGACTAAAATACTTCAATGATGTGTAAAATTCATGTTATCTGGTTGCTTGCAAGAAATTACTTCTCATTTGCCTGCTTCTTAGTTGCACCATGGTTGCAATGGTACAGTTTCTCACAAAACCCTCTCATCATGTTAACCCACATAATAACATACGAAGGACAAAGGAATATACATAAACTCATTCGTCAATTAGTTGTACCATGGAAGTCATGACTTTGGCACTTTTAATGGGTCCTCATCTTAATCCAATCTACAGTTTACTAAGGAACTACGACATTCAAGCCCGCTATCTACTCGTAAATGGATATTCGTAAAACGTACGCATACATAATTTTTGGCGCAATACAATGTACGAGCGTTGACGAACATTGAATGAAGGCACTTAGTACTATAAGTACGATTGACATAACATAATAAAGTCGGATAACTAATACAAGTTGTAACACTACAATAATTTCAGCAACGGTAAACGGTGACAAGGCATTCACCATGGGAATTGCAAAATGTGATGAATGCTTCTAAGTGTTACGAAGCTTGCCAACTACCCTGTCTGATATGTAAATCACAAAAATGAATGAAAAAGGCACCAATGTAACGCGAAGTAACTAACATCCTTCACCAGGTAAATTACATCAAACAAAAGACAAAAGCATGCTGAACCCCGTCATCGTGCTATGTTTGGCAATTTATCCACAATTACTAATGTTTTTGCTTTGCGCTCCCCCTCGTGTACGGAGTCCTGGTAGCAGGTGCCGAACGTCACAGTCGTGCGGATCGTCATCTATTTGTCGTAACTGCCCGTCCTGGTGGGGCTACATCAACGGGAATTGGGAAAGTTACAACGTAAGCAAATGAAACGAAAAATAAATTCAATTGTCAAAGATTAAGGCAATACCTTGCACTTTATCCACTGCAGCGAGCGCTAGCACGAGGTCATTGTCGGGGCATGGGTCAATGTGTACTGTGTCTGTCGAAAGGAACAATTAAATATTTTCAGTGTATAACTACATGTACGAATTTTCAAATTATGCCAAGTACATGAAACAACAATCTACAAGTTTTCCTCATAACTGACCCACATACCTTGCAGATTTATGGTTCCAGTAGGCACCATGTCCTGCTCTTTCTCACGATCGCCAGGTGATGGGTGGTGGGCCCCTTCGACTACAACAAATGAACAATTGTAAACTAATCGAATGCCTGAAATAATATTTGTTCAAATCGTGAAAAATAATGCAATACCTTGCACTTCTTCGACTGTAGAGGGCTCTGGCATGGGGTGATCCTCCGGGCACGGCTGAATGTGCGCTATGTCTATTCAGAACAACAACGAAACAGCGAATGAAAAGTGAATTTTAACAATTTTCAAAACTTTCGAAACATATGAAATGATAATTAATCAATTTGCTCAAAAGTAACCGACGTACCTTGCAGACTTTCGGTTCCAGTGGCTAGTGGCATATCCTGCTCGTCCAGGCATGGCTCCATGTGTTCTTCATTAATGCACATACCATCCCCCTCTTGCCTGTCAATCCCCATGTCTTCGTCGAGACCGTCAGGCGATGGGTGGTGGCCTGCAAAGCCTCCGTAGTCTACAATGAATGAACAATTGTCATACAGAACATGTCAGTGAGCAGGGATAAAGTGAACATTGTCATAATCAACTGTAGTACGCATACGGTGAAGTACCTGATTGTCTGGGCTCGGGGTCCACTTTAGTCGCACATGCAGTGGTTGTAGAGCTGGATGCTGGGACGATGGTGGATATGAAGTCCTTCAATTTTTTAAATTCATCGGACATGTGCTGCATGAGTTCGAGCTTCACAGTGTGGAGCCGCATTTCGAACAGAATTCTTTGATCTAGCAACATGCCCTGAAAATCGTTTGCTGTGAGGCTTGATCAGCCGCTGCAGTAGGTCGTACATGAGAGGTGGACGGTGCCATGGGAGAAGTAGCTCTATGCTGGTGGGGTGGGGGGAGAAGTCCCCGTCTGTCCACTTCGTCCAACTCGATCACTGTCACTATCCTCACTGTCGTCCTCCTCCAAGTCCCCACCTTCGTCCTCTCTGCTCTCATCGGCTCCTGACTCCTCCTCACCACCACTGGTCCTCCCACGGTCATGGGCCTCCTCAGAAGTATTACCCTCGAGGGTGCCTATACGCTCTGCTTGGAACTGCGGAGCAACACTGTCCCTAGCGAGGTCATCCAACGCAGGGACAAGATCATCATTGAGCAGCACAAGAGTTGCGATATGAGGTTGCCCACGCTCAGTCTCGGTGGGCCGCAGTGTCGCGTACACGTGTAGCTACAACATGAACATATTCGTTACGAAATAACCACATGCTACAATGACGAGTGGAAGGTATGAGATCGTAGAAGTAACATAATTTTTTACCTGTACATTCTTGAAGAAAGCGTCGTACGTACGCTGCTGCGACTGTTTTGTTGATGTCCAGCCGAGAAGCCGTGGGGAACGTTTCCCATGACGCTCACCGAAGCGATCACCAATTTCAGGCACCGCCTCGAACGCCCATATCTGTTAGAGTAAAAAAGGAATGTGAGTTCTGAACGAAACCAACCACGAAATACATTTGCATTGAAATAATTAGTAGGTAAAATAAAGATACCTGTATGGCAATGGGAAAGTCGTGGACCGTGTAGCTAAACGCCTTCTCCTTCTTCTTCCTCGCATCCAAAAATTTTCTTGCCCAACGGCCCCGAAAGCCCTTTATCAGCCGTCCATACGAGATTCTACCCCAAGGATACGAAAAGAACAAGTCTAGATCGTCGACGATCGACAACGTCTCCATATCGATACCAACGTTGTTATCCGGAGTATTGAAGACTCCTTCGATGATCAAAGCGAGGCCAAGCTTATACCGATCGGCTCGAGGCGTTGACGATCGAAGAAATGTCTGCTCGAGTTGGGCGCAAGAAATCTTGTCCACATTTTTAAAGTATTTGTCCTTCAGTCTCCTCTTCTCAAGAACTCGATCCATGACATTGTCATCTGGGAGAAGACCACACCTTAATCCAGTCACAAGGGCATTCTCTTGAATTCCGAACCTAGCGAGGTGGCCTTGCAAATTAAACCACAGTTCGTGCCGCTTCTTTGTTTGTATGCAGCAGAATACGAGTTGTTGGATTAATTGGGCAGAGAACTGGAGATCTGGAACCTCGGACAAGAACTCAAGGCATGAGTTGCGAAACTCTTCCAGCTGTCGCTCGTCAAAATGTTCCAAGACTGTTTTTATGTACCGCAGATTGCTTCTCTGCGATACGTGGCCCCGCAAGCGTGCATTCTCTGGAACAAGAGGCTCGAAATTCATGTCTACAAAGACAAAATAAGAAAAAATTGCATCAGACCACAATATAAACTTCCTCCCAACATTGAAACGGAAGATATTCCCACATCAAACATGATTTCCACATCAGAAATTGTTGCATGCAAAAAATAAAAGGAATACTGATATCTGAACGCATATCACATAGAAATATCATTTTCTACTGGTAAGCCCTAGGCAGGCAGGAACTGAACTGTTGGTCCCGACATTTTATCCCTCGACGGTTCATCTGTCGAGAATTACAGAGGATAACTGTCGGGTACGACAGTTGAGAAACAACTATGGATAGATGAACTGTCGGGAAATCCTGTTTTGAATATGTTCCTGGTTATTAACATATTTTGATTATACAAAACTAAAAATAACTGCAACTGCAAAGAAAAGACCAATCTTTGAACCAATGGAATGAGCTGTTTACGGCTAATATGTAGAAATTTAAAACCCTGTGCTTGTCCTATTTACACAGTATAACCCCCCTCAAACTTGCTAAAGTTGCATATGTTTCCTTGAAAACCCATACAATTTGTAATGCATATTTCTAAACCATAAGCTTATTCCACATTAAATCTAACAAGCAAATTATTTTATTGTACAAAATTAGTAAGAACAGTTGCTGGTCAATAAAGTAGTTGTTACTAACCTAAAACATACTTCTTCCCTACTGGAACAACTGGAGATTCATATTTCCAAGGTTAAAGAAGAAGCTTTTAATAGAAAAGATGTACTTGAAAAACTTTAAAATGGTTGGCTGCTTGTGAAGAGGAGTGCTGGCTGGAGGAGTATAATAGCGTGGGATATATGTTGCTCAAGTGAAATGACTTGTACTACTGTTTTTATCTATTTTCATCTCTCTTACTCTCTATCTAAAATGATCCTAATTTACGATGAAAATCGTTATAATGCTGGGAGAGGTACCCATCTTATGCTAAAGCGTGCTGAGAAAGCTCGAGCTCTTATTACCAAAATTCTAGGTACATATCTCAGTTTTTAATATAATTGTAGTGAGGTGGGAAATATGTTTAATGTGTTGGGGGAGCCATATGTTGTATATGGTATTTCATGGTATATGAGCAGCTTTGCCAATTGCCTCCGGTTTATTAAATTTCCAATTCTGAGAGACCGAAATAACCAATAAAACAATGCCAGGTTCTAGAGATTGGCAATCTCCTTTACTTAGACTCCGGATGTTAAATTTAGTAATATGGCGCGAGGAGTTAATTTGATTTCTTTGAAACAGAGGGTCAATGAACAGTAGAGCATCTGGTTTTAAAATAAATATTTGTTGATGCCATTAAGTTTCTCTCTCGTCAGAATATCATGGAGGTAAGATCACGGGTTAACGTGTATGATGAACGTGAGAAAATAATTTCTTTTTCATTTTGAGATTCGGGGAAAGATAACCTTTGATAGTTTATTTGGTATTCTTATGGAGCAACATCACTTTTCTCTCATTTCTGTATGTGTTTGAATAGATGAACTTAGTGACTTTGGTTTGGTTGGTTTCATAGAGATGGTGGAAACATTGAAGCCTAAATTGAAAGCTTGGGAGAAAGAAAGAGATTTTCAGTTCTTGTATGATGGTATAAGCATTTCTCTTGCTAGAAGTGCCTTACTTGACAAACTGGTCTCATTAGGAAGATTTCATCTTCAAAGAGCAAACTTATTAAGAGAAATAGTATAAGCCCTTATATGTTGGTTTATATTTGTATGTTTGTTCGATATTTGTCTTTTCTTTAGGCAACCTATGTATATTGAATCACTTCTTCTAACAGTTTCAGTTGTTAAAGAGGAATGTGTTTATTAATTTAATTTTAGTATTCAAGACGCCTCTCATGTGCAAGATAGATGAATTTTTCATCAAAAGGTGTAGTATAAGTGGGTAAAGACAAGACTTGAATTTGGAACCTTGCTCTGATACTTTCATGAACCATCTTATCTATTATGGCTGATTCTTGGTTCATCCCCAGCAACAGTTATTGCAACTGTGAATGGAACTAAGCAAGGTAAGGCAATCAGAGTGTAAATTAGTCATAGTAAGAGTTTAAATGGCATCAAGAATTCATATTCAAATTTCTCGAAGTGAGATAGCATAATCAGTTGTTGATATATATAGAAATTGAGTCTTGTTTAAAATGAACAAAAACAATGCATTGCTTTAGGTGCTTATTATTTTTAAATATACAGTATCGTAACAAACATTTTTCATTCTCAAACTCTTCTTTCTTTTAAGGAGGATTGCATATGGATGTAATTCAAGAAATTGAGATGGGGGCTTGTGAAGATGAAATGAAGACAGAAAAAAAGGATTCAAATGGTTTTAGGCCTCCTTCATTATAAGTTTTGGATCATGTAAAGATCAATGTGGAACCAGACACCCCAGTTTCGACTCTGAAAAATGTCATCATGAGTTCAAAATCTGATCTATCATTCAGCAAGGATGAACTACGAGAAGCAGAAGAAAAGTTGAGACGGGCCTTCATTGAATTTTACCGGAAGCTTCGACTTCTGAAGAGCCATTGGTAAAAAAATAAAAATCTTCAGATTTTTAACTGAAATTGAAGTACAAGTGACATAGTACTAACTGCTATATAATGTTTCGGTTTCTTGAATATGTTGGCAGCAGAAAGAGCAAGAACGTCAAAGGCAGAGGGTATCCTTACTATTTGAACAAATATTGATGTTGGATTTAGTTTAGAGTTACTGCAACTAAATGTTATAATCATGAATGTGCATAGTAGGACCAGAAGAAGCTTTAATGACAATTTATAGCAGAGAAGGAAGCACTTTTTGGATCAAAACCGAGTCCATCACACAGTGGGAAGAAGAATTCTAGACCTTCGAAATGCATATGCAAAGAAAGCTGGTCTCTCGTTGCATTCTCATATGGAGCAGCAAACTTCACCCACCCATAACCAAAGTGGTTTTAGCAATCACTCTCTTGGTAATATAACTGAAACCTATTATCTAAAACAACATAACTACTACTTGAAAAAGACACGTTGGGTTCAATCAGTCATCATAGGTGCAGGAAACTCAAATACAGTAAACTGACAATTACGCAAACTACTAAACTATCATTTGAATCACTCTGTCAAAGAAAATCATAAATTACCCTAATGTAAAACAAAATCATAAATTACCCTAACGTAATGGCAAAAAAAAAAAAGGAACTAAAAAAAATTACAAAAGAGAGAGAGAGAGAGAGACGGGTTTACAGTGACAGTAGCCGAGGGTGGAGGCTCAGCGTCGGCGACTTGGTGGCAGCAGGTTCAACTCACAAGCCTGGACAAAGCTCGACGTTTAATCACGCCGGAGGAGCTGAGACTACCGTGCTCAGCAGCTGCCGGAGTTAAATCTTTCAAAATTCAATAAATCACTCTGTAAAAACAAAATCTTAAATTAGCCTAATGTAATGGCAATAAAACAGGAAGTAAAAAATAAATAAACAAAGAGAGAGAGAGAGAGAGAGAGAGCGAGAGAGAGGGGTTTAGAGTGACAGTAGTTGCCGAGGGTGGAGGCTCAGCGTCGGCGACTTCGTAGTAACATATCGACGTTTAATCACGCCAGAGGTGCTCAGCAGCTGCCGGACTTCCTCTGACCGTCAGATGATGGGAAGACCGAATGGGGAGAGAGAGAGAACGTGAGCAACAATAATGGAAGAGAGAAAGGCTAATTTGGTATTCAAATTTCCCATCTAGTCATGTCTCATTAATGAAGGATATACAAGGTATTGAAATTTTTATGAGGGGCTTAAATGTCCAAAAATCTTCAAAAATGACAATTTCGTAATCTCTTTTAAAAAATGACATTTTTGTAAATATAAACCCAAAACTTGACATTTAGTGTAATTTCCACTATCTTTAAATCTGTGAGTTTGAGAATAAAATTGGAAATGCAGATGGATGTGAATAAAGAGAAACAAAACCATAAAAGAGGTATACAAAAAGAGAAGAAAACTCAAAATTAAAAATGAACACCTTAAAAAACCCAGAAAACAAACTGTAAATCTAAAGATCGGATTTGATCACGATTTTTAACAAAATACAATGAACAGATTTCAAAAACAAAAAATGCGGAAAACACAACCCATTTTTACAGTAGTTTTAGAGTCAACTAGCTAGAAATTTAACAATAAATTACTAATAAGAAAATGGACTTCAAGAAGACAGCAATTTTACCTAAAAGACTCCGAGATCTGGAGAAGACAACGATGAAAGAAATAGAGAACAGGGAAACCCTAAAACTGACAAGAATTCAACGCCATGAATTAAGTTTTCAAGAGTGAGAAAGCAATAATTTACAGAAAAATAAGTCCAAGTTCTTGTAAAACATCTTTATAAACCCACAAAAGATCAGATTTGAACAAAACAAAAGATTTCAACCAAATGCAGCAACATAAACCATCTTCACAGCAATTTACTACAAAATCGCTCGTGGAAAAAGGGACTCCAAGAGGAAAAAGCGACATACCCACCCAAAAAAGATCAAATTTGAAGAAAGTCAAAAGATTTCAACGAAATGTAGCAAAATAAACCATCTTCACAGCAATTTACTCGCTCATATAAAAAAGGGACTCAAAGAGAAAAACGCCACATGCCTAAAGGAGAGTGTAACAGGCTTTATTGCCATGAATTAATAGGAGAAAACAGATTTTCAGAGAGAGAAACATAAGATAGGTAAATCGGCTTCCAAACCAGCCAGTTCAATGGGTTTCATAACTTAAGGTTTTATAAGTTAAATCGGATTGGTCCTGGGTTGAACCAGCTAGTCCAGTCCGATTTTCAAAATATAGATATTTACATATGCAACTATCTTTAAAAACTTGTAATCCACGTGCAATTTATGTGTACTCTTTTTGTTCCAAAAGTGTTTTACTAGTATAAACATATAATGAATAAAAGATCAACTAGTATTGGCCTATTAAATATGTCATGATGCTTGCATAAGTTTTTTGTTCCCAAATTGTCTTTACTTATTTTTGCTTTCTAGCATTTTGCAATGCAGGTTACTATTATCTTCCTCTGTGAGATCATCAGCCAGATGAAATGGCTCACATTACTCTTCTGTAGTCCTCTTATTCATCTGTCCATGCAATTGCACTTCTAGTGAGTGAAACTAATGGACTAAGTTGATAATTGCAGTAGATAATGGGAGAGTTGATGTTTGAAGGAAGGGAGAAGATCCGCGTTCCTGCCCTATGAAACAATAAAAAAAGGCAACATGTAATTCCACACCTAATAATGAATTCCAAACACAAGTCTTCAGTGATTTAATTTTTACTACTACTCTATCTGCCTCAGTCTTGTTAGGGAAACTACCTGGGGGTGCCTCAAAAAGCACTTTCAATAGTACGTTCCTCTGAAAATTGAAAAAAGAAAATGGTGCGGCTCTACAAGTGAAAATGGGTTTACATTTTCCTAAAACACTTGTTTGTATTGTTCTTCATGAAAGTGTATCTACAAATATAACTATTGTTAAAGACTAGGATTCCTCGTACATTTCACGTGTTTTGTTCATGTTCCAAACATAAAATGAAAAAATGATCAACTAGTATTGATATATTTGGCCCTTTTTTTTTATTTATGTAAAATTGAAAATGAAAAATATAGCCGTTACAATTCCCACACGAGATAGAAATTAAAATATAGTGGCTTTATATGATAAATAACAGTCATATTTTTCATTAAAGGAAAGAATGGAAAACAAACAGGGGCTAAACGTCTTGATTCCTTCATAAAATTTTCGTTCCAAAATTGTCCTTACTTACTTTGGACATTCTAGCATTTTACAATGCAGATCTCCATTATTTTGACCATACGCATTTAGTTCTTCGAAAATACCAACAGTCAAGTGCTTCTCTATTCAGCTCGCGTACCTTGTGAAGCTTGAGAGCGGTAGGACTGCAAAAAGACTTTACTAAAATTCTATTTGATTAGTAGTTATAATGTTGAAAATTTGGACATTGACTCTCCTACAGACTAAAAGAACCGTGGGCTAGGTGGGAGCAAATGTTGCAGAGCTAAAGAATGTTGTTCAGCTTAGTGTCTGCATGCATCATCAAACCTTCGTTTTCATTGATTCGACTAGATAAAAATCGAAATTCAATTGGATATTTCTAGCACGAGCTGTATTCGCCAAAAACTATGTAGTGAGCTTGCTGATCTTAGAGAGAAGATCAACCTGGAATGAATAAAAGTGATGCAACTGATGGATCAGGCTGACGAATCTCGCAAGAACGCAGAAGATCAGAGAACACTTCAGTTGGATAGAAGAAAGCAAGAGGATGTTCTGAAGCAAGTGCTGAAAAAAGATACGCAATTAGAAATTTACAACCTTTATAATGCAATAGATAAGCAGCATTGGATTCAAGGACGAATCTTTCGTGTCCAGAGCAGATGTTGCAGACATAATTGCCACCTCAGCCATCATTAACTGTTCACAAATTCTGAACCATCTCACATATTCAGAAAACCATTTAGTAAATTTATGTTGTTAATTTATGTACTTCTATTTCTTCCATTTGTGTTAGCTTGGAGAATTACATTATCGAACTCCTTGGTATGTGAGTGCTTTATAAACTGATTCTAGCAGCGGAGTTCTTCCATTTATTAATATAAAGACGTTTGGAATTTATTCTGATACTTCGAATGCCGCAATTTTTTACATCATTTGATCTCCATCTAACTCAGTATTATTCACCCTTGATCAAATTACATAATTATTAACGTGCACTACATGTGCGACCAACGTGTCTACATTTTTAACTTTCTCTTCCTTTTTTTTTTTTTTTTATTAGGAATGATCGAATATGAAATAACTATATCTGGTTGTTCCATATCAGATTTCAAAATGTGATGCTGTTTGCTTCTTATGATTAAAAATCCCAACTGCAGAACCTCTAAATAATCAATGGGAACTGCAGGTAATTAATTTAAAAAACCATCATGCTCCTATACCATGGTCAGACAGATAATTTCAATGAACCATAAGATGGTTTGTTGGGGATTACACCAATTATGTGCATATTATATTCGCAAAAACATACCGTTTATTTGTGTGAAATCGAAATGTAATTTCAACTTACCGAAATAGAATTTGAGAAGCAAAACAATAATAGTTACCGAATCCGAATGCATGAATATAGATTCATTTCTTTCGATTCTTTAACGAAAGCAAGTTATTCCTTGAATCAAACCTCGCAGAACAAACATATAAATAATGTTAGTCGGTTTCTGAAATCAAACCATAATTAAGAGAAATTAGAAAATGAAGGAAGAAAGATGCAAGTGATAAATTTTTTGTGGAGGCAAGTATTTGACACTTAGTCCTTAAGATGAATTTGCCTTACATCGGTGCTAATGATTTTCCAGCAATCATCTCCCAAAGTACAACGACCACGTCAAGCTATAGAAGCACTCCAAATGACTTCGACCAACGAACTCGAACGGAATTCCCTTTCTACCATAAATATGACTTTGATGCAAGACATAATCATTTCTACAAAGTATTTTAAGTAACTTGACATGAAATGAATAATATGAAATTATGGAATGAATCGAAAATTCTGAATAATTAAATCCAAACATATGGGGTCAATATATAGATGTTGAAAAGGTTTATCTCAAAAGACACAACCTATGGAAGAGGCACAACTATTGGAATTAGTCTCTATATTTAAAGAGACACGTCTCTTGGAAAATGATAATGTCAAAAGCCATAATCTTTCCTATAGAAAGACATCTTTTTAGCCAAAGAATTTATAGAATATTCCATAATATTCTACGCACTTTTCCAATAATTCACGTATTTAAGTGATTTAAATTTGGCTTAATTTTTCATTCACCAAATAATACAAAATCTCCAACAAAATTTCAACAATCCCCACATGAATAAAAATTAATACAAATATCTATGCAGACACTAGTAGAGAGAGCGAAAAAACTCTGCATCAGGGATGGTAGCTTCTAGCCTTGAACCTCCCTTAGTGAAATATCATCAGATTTACTCGGCTAATTGGTGAACTTGATGCCTTGAGCCACTCAACCTTTAGTGTAGCCAAAACAACGATACTCACACAATGTCTTCCTTAAACCGTTCATGGCTCTCATGACTTGGTTCATTTTGGCCTTGAACCCTTCTTAGTTCTGCGAGTGTTTAGAGAATTTAAGTTTTGAATAATTCTCATTGAAGCGACCCCACTTCACACTTACATAGGTGACCTCCTATTAAGAGTATTCTGTCCTACTCCACTTAACTTAATCAAAATATAGGAATCATTAAAAGATTATCTTAACCTCTTACAACTCTGCAGAAAGCACTTTAATATCATAGGAATGAGTTAGGAAATTATCTTCTTTAGTGCTTCATGGAATCTTCATAACTTAGTTGTCCCTTTGAACCAAGATCTTGGAATCTCCAGTCAACAAGGTAGGGTTACCATTACAAGGACTCTAACGTAGTAGGCTTCAATCTCATTATTTTCGATATGCAGTATACTTAATCTCTCGGTAAATCTCTTAAAGGTACCACGAGTTTATACTACTGAGATCATCTGTTTAATGGTATTATGTCTATGACTTAAACATCTAGACTTACCATTATATGTGACTTAGTATATTATCAAATTTAGCTAGTCAACGATCGATTCATTTGATAGATACATATTATCACCATCAAGAAATTCTCACATGAAGCTACATGCTTCTCATTAGCTTTATCTAAGGTTATATCAATTTCCAAACACGGTTAGAGGATTTCTATCAAACATTACACTAGTCAATCACTTTTACTAGTGGATTTCAGAATTATGGGTATTCAATATCATCATTGAAACATTATCATGCATTTGAACTTTATGAATATTTTTCATATATTCCAATTGTTCTTGCATGTCTAAACAAATGCCATAATCGGCTTCACAACCCATTCATCTACTTTAGACTTAGTATATATCATCCTTACAATTAATATAAGGGTTACTATCTTTCCACCTTCATAGATATCGTTCTGTGATTATAAGATAGAAACAAACGTAATTGTTAAATTGAGTTATCCCCATAATTCCTCAATTAGGAATACATATATAATATAGTAATGTTGCATCCATAAGTTTTGAACTTTTCATTTCAAGTTCACAAGCATTAAGTTGAACCCCCCACATTTTTAGGTTATACTTAAACTTAGAGTTCATCAACCCTTTCACAGTTCAATTCATAATATCCGTATCGAGTGCTTTGTAAAAGTCTATGTACTTTCAAAGTAGTAATCGTCAACTTGCGTATAATGTACTTCAATCTAATTAATTTTAATAATCCAAATTAAATCAAGGCCATCACAAAGACCAACAATGCATTCAGAACAAATACCAACTTAATTGGTTTCATGATTGAAGTCAAATTCAACAATAAAGAGGGCTAAGCATTGCAACTTCTTCAAGCATATGCAACTTATCATATTTGTGACATTTCACATGATAGTTTCATTTTAACCATCGGTTGAAAAGTTGTGTTCTCAAAAGACACAATCCTATAAAAGGACACACCTCTTGGATTAATCTCTATAAAGAGACACACCAATTGAAAGATAATTATATCAAAAGTCATGATTTTTCATATGAAAGGACACACCTTTTTATTTAAATTGATTGTAGAATATTTCATAATATTCTACACAATTTTCTACAATTTTAAATAATTAGGTGGCTTAATTCTCATTACTAAATAATGATATCCACTTAAATCATCTCACTTAATTTATCAAATCAATTGAGGTTATCATCATAGTCAAAGTTAGTATAATCTCAATAAGATATGAAGTTTTAACCAACTAATTTACCATGCCATTATCATATTTCAATCTAAGGAATCGTCATGAAAGTTCATATATTTTCATCAAATAATTGGCATCGTCCAATGGTTAGAAATAATTTCTTTATTTCCATCCATTCATTATTGGACTCGAGTTGGTTTTAACAATATCCAATTCATCTTGACCAAAGTGAAGGAATAGCAACTTATATTCCAAACATTTATACAATGGATGTATAAATTTATTCCATTTATACGAATGTTCACTTCCATATCATAAGAAATATTGCAATCTCACATAGAAGAAAATGGTCACTCACAAGTTCCTAAGATGGACACTGTACAGAAACATCATATTTTTTGAGGTTAGCAGAAAAATTTCACAAACTAGAATGTTCAAAGTATGACAGAATGTCAAGCGTAAATCCATTGGTTCAAATTATAGCAACATATGCATTTAATTATAGTCACACATGCCATCTATATTTCCAAATATTTAGAGACACATGTCATCTGTCTTTCCAAATATTTATATGAAATATATTATTAGATGCATGCAGAAATCAGCACATGCTTAAGGAAAAATACATATGCAAAGATGAAGGAAACTCTATAATTACGGTTATCTTCAAACGTCTGTATTCGTATTTTTCACATAATATTGGGTTCTCATGCAAGCATCGGTTCAGATTTTATTTTCGTTTAATGATACAAAATACGAATATAGCAGAATTTCAAATTACAGTTTTTGAACAGAACCAAATTTGTTTCCTTAAGTGAGTAGTACGGTTGGCAGATTCGAAACGGAATATACAATGCATAACGAATACAAAATTCATTTTAAGATTGTTGGAGATTACACCGATTATATGCATATTATATTCACAACAGCATACCGTTTATTTGCGTGAAATTGAAACGTAATTTCGACTTACCGAAATAGAATTTGAGAAATAAAACAATAACAATTACCGAATCCGAATGCATGAATATAGATTCATCTCTTTTGATTCTTTAACGAAAGCAAGTTATTCTTTGAATCAAACCTCGCAGAACAAACATGTAAATAATGTTAATCAGTTTCTGAAATCAAACCATACTTAAGAGAAATCAGAAAATGAAGGAAAAAAGATGCAGGTGATGAATTTTTGGTTGAGACAAGTGTTTGACACTTGGTCCTTAAGATGAATTTGCCCCGCATCAGTGCTAACGGTTTTCCAGTAATCATCTCCCAAAATACAAACATGTAAATAATGTTAATCAGTTTCTGAAATTAAACCATAATTAAGAGAAATCAGAAAACGAAGGAAGAAAGATGCAGGTGATGAATTTTTGGTCGAAGCAAGTGTTTGACACTTGGTCCTTAAGATGAATTTTCCCCGCATTGATGCTAACAATTTTTCAGCAATCATCTCCCAAAATACAATGACCACGTTAAGCCATAGGAGCACTCCAAATGACTTCGACCAGCGAACTCGAACGGAATTCCCTTTTTACCATAAAGATGGCTTTGATACAAGTCAATTATTTCTACAAAGTATTTTAAGTAACTTAACATGAAATGAATAATATGGAATTATGGAATGAATTAAAAATCTTGAATAATTATATCCAAACATATGGGGTCAAAATATAGATGTTGAAAATGTTTATCTCAAAAGACACAGTCTATGGAAGAGACACGACTATTAGAATTAGTCTCTATATTTAAAAAGAAACGTCTCTTGAAAAATGATAATGCCAAAAGTCATAATCTTTCATATTGAAAGACACCTTTTCAACCCAATAATTTCTAGAATATTCCATAATATTCTACGTACTTTTTCAATAATTCACGTATTTAAGTGATTTAAATTTGGCTTAATTTTCCATTCACCAAATAATACAAAATTTCCAGCAAAATTCCAACATGGTTTCCTGCGGAATAAATCTTATTAATTTCCTATTTTTATATATATAATTTTGCTTAAAGTTGGAATTGCTGTTTTCTGTACATTAGCAATTCGTGGAAGAAGTCATTTGATGGCCTTTCAACAATAACAGATTCTTCCATCTTTCCAGCATGCAAGCAATTTAAAAGCAGAATTCTTGGATTATCCATTGTGTTTTTTATAAGTTCCAATTATTCCCTTCTCTGTGAGAACACTAACCAGATAAAATATCTTTGGTTACTGTTGGGTTTTTGACAAATCCTTAGCAATGATGTTAAAATAGTTTGAATTAAATTTCATAGGCCTCAGCCAATGAGTGGAATTATAATAAGCATTTCAGTTTGTTGGCTCGACTTGAAAATAACTTGGGCAGTTGGAAGCAACTTAATTATGTTATTGTTGCTCGCAACCCATTTACTTCTTGAATGGCTCTCTCTAATATTCTGGTCCTTGCTATTCAATTTCCATAACAATGCTTTTGTCATGCCTTTGCGAAACAAATATTCATGTAGTAGGCAAAACAGCATAACGCATGCCCCAACCTCCGTCATTCTCAAAGGTTTCCATCATTGATTCTGCTTGCTTGCCAACCGCTTAGCCACATGTTGGCAGTTTCAAAATTTGATCCGCAGGACCATACGCCATTAATCTTAGGCAAAACAACAACGCACGTTCGGAGCAAACCTATTCTGATACCACTTGTTAAGAATCTAGCCTAGTAATAAAGAATGGATTACAAAGAAAGTAAGATTTACATGAAAACCTAAATCCAGGAAAACCACAAGCAAGGTGGAGAATTTATTATAATCAATATTATGGAGTTACAATAGATCTCTTTGGAACAATAATTAATTGGACAATTGATCAATTCCAATATATATTGTACACAGTGGCGAATCTAGAATTTTGAGTCAGCACAGGCGATCGTTGATTGTCGACTATCAGCCGCAATAAAGTATTAAGAGCCCGTTTGATATGGTGTTTTTTTTTAACAAAAAATACATTTTGAAATAATGATTTCATGGAGAATGTGAGGTAAAAAAAATAAGAAAAAAGTTTTGAATTTGCGTGTAATATCATTTTATTGAAAAATTTATTGTTAAAAATAAGATAGATCAAAATGTATTTTGAAAAAAATAATAATAATAATAATAAAACAAGGCCTAAAATTTAAATATAACAATTATTTTGTTCATATTGAACATATATAATTGTGTTATAAGAATAAATCATATATTCACCAAATGACATTTTTGTCAAATATCGTATAATTTAAAGGAAGAGCATAATTTTGAATCTTTATAATTTTATTAAGCCTAATAAATGTAATATATATTATTTTGTTGAATTAAGTGCCAAAAAAAATAAGTGCCACAGTGGTCAGACTTTCAATAATTATAATAGAGGTTCAAGATTCAAATCTCATCCAACTCCTTCCTATTGCATTGATTTTGGTAGTTGTTGTAAACTAAAAAAATTGCACAATGAATTGGGTGTGAAGAGAATCGAAACCAGGACCAGCAAAATGTGAAAACAAGCTCTAACCACTTCAACTACAAGGAGAATTTGGATAGAAAAAAGAATTATCAGTAATATAACCTAAAATCTTAAACTACTGTCAGCCAAAAAAAATGGCTTCCAGCTAGGGCGGCTGCCCTAACTCGCCACTAGCTGGATCCATCATACACCACATATTTATATCTAAGAATCCCTAACATACTAGGAGAATTAATACATGAGGAGTTTAATATAAGGTGAAATCTCAACACAATTGGTAAAATAAATAATGGAGAATTTGAGATGAAATATAAATCAAATCCTCAATACTACTGCAGCAGTATTTTTTCGATCAAATACTCAAATTAGCACAACCCATTCTAACAAGACGCATTTAGCGTATGTGAGGATTATAATGAGTTAGATGAGAAAACGGCACAAGATTCAAGGACAAATCTTCTATTACCGAGCAAATGTTCAAACATAAATGCTACCTCAGCGCATCATTAATAATTCACTAATTCTGTACCATGTGACAACATCAGTAACCCATTCAGTCCATTTATTGTTAAATTTATGTCCTTTTATTTCTTTATTTTTGTTTGTCTCAAGAAGTGTATTATCGAACGTCTAGGTATGCGAGTGTTTTAAAATGCATTATGGCAACCGAATTGTTTAATTAATGAATCTAAACACTTTCGAATTTATTCTAATACTTTAAATGCCGCAGCTGAAATGGTCAAATATAGGAAAATTTCTCTACAGCATTAGATCTCCATAAACCTCAATTATTCGTCCATAATATATTATATAGTTATGAATAAGCACTATGCGTGCAACCAACGTTCTCATTTTCTAACTTTTTTTTTAATGAATAATGATGCAAGGTGAAATAAATATATCCGGTTTTTCCCATTAGGATTTCGAAAACGAGATGCTGTTTGTTTATTATGCTTACAAATATCAACTCCAGCACTTTTAAAGAATAAATGGTGACTGGAAGTAAGTAATCAATTATTGATGGCTGATGCATATTTTAAGAATTTTCTAGAATATCCTAGAATTGCTTGACAAGAATATCCTAGAATTACTTCGCAAGCAAGAATAATAAAAAATCAGAATTATCTAGAATTCACTAGAGAAACTTGCGCACCAAAAAAGTTTGTGTGGTTTGTATTTGAGGCACATGTAGAATTATCTAGAAGAAATCATATTAACCACAAATTGATGTAAGCTATGGTCTATAAATAGGGCATGAGTCTCTCATTTGTAAAATAGAAAAAGCCATTGTAAGCCAAAGCAAACCAAAACTAAAGCATTATCATTCTAATAAAGTTCATTTCTCCTACCCACTTTGTCTACTAAATTACTTTCTATCAAAATCTTCCATACTACTGACTTCCAACAAAAAGTCAACTATTTTCTAGCTCCAAAATTATCCCATACAAAACATATTAAACCATCTAATCTAATCTCATCACTACAAGAAAAAATCATCACAAATAATGGGTTTAAATCACTAGCGTCAAATGGTGCAGCCCCAACATTTTTGAAGTCTAGGAATTTTCTTCAATATAACATGGTCAGCCAGATAATTTCAATGAACCATAGGATGGTTTCCTGTGGAATCAAAATCATTGGATTCCAATTTATATCTATAATATATTAATATTGCTTCAAGAAGAAACTTCTGCTTGCAGTACAATTACAGTTCGAATGAGAAGTCATTTGATGGTCTTTCCCACTACAATTCCTGTTTTCATTTTTCTAAATTCTAGTACCTTGGAAACTGCATCACCTCTAGTATAAATGACAACGGATCATTGATTGAAACGTTCATCAGAATGCTATTCAAACACATCATTCTTCAATCTCACTCTCCAATTTGATTCTTCCGTCTATCAAGGTGGAAGCAATTCCAAAGAAGGATTCTTGGATTCGTCATTGTGTTTCAGACGTGTTCCAATCATTCTTCCTCTGTGAGATCATCAGCCAGATAATATATCTCATGTTACTCTCCACGCTCTTCCCATCCATTTCTCGGTGCAATAGCGCTACTCGTCACATCCTTCATTTTTAGTCAAAGTCAATAAGAACTTAAGTTGAACAAATAATTTCCATGGGACTTAAATTGTAATTATAAATGTTCAAGGGCTAGAAATTGTGTAATATAGGGATCTAGGGATTTAGTTTCTATTTTTGAAGATGTGAGGACTAAATGTGATATTGTATGAAGATTGGGGGACTTGACTCGCAATTACCCTATATTTATCCATTAACTTAAGAGATAAACATCCATTTTTTCCTCATTTTTGGGGGCTAAATTCGAGAAAGCTCGAGATAAGGGAAGAAAGAAAAGAAGAGGAGAAGAAGAGGAAGTGGATTTCCAAGCTTGGTGCTCCATTTCTTCAATTTCTCATTTGATTTTGAGAGGTAAGTGTAAGTATATTGAATTAAGTTTTCTTTTAGGGTTTATGGAAATTTTGGTTATATTTGAAGTTAGCTAGAATTAGAGGTTATTGACATTTATTTGAGGTATTAAACATGAA
>NW_019239351.1:64397-75546 GCF_002742605.1 Olea europaea var. sylvestris
AAGAGAGAGGGGGGGAGAGGAGGGGGGGGGGGGGGGGGGGGGGGGGGGGGGGGGGGGGGGACTTTGAAAATGGGTGTATGAAATAAATATTTATTCTTTGATTTTCTTGGGATTATATGATGTTAAGCACTTAAATTAAGGAATTGGGGTTGATTTCTCCATTTTTAAGTAATAATTATAAGCAATTTTTGGACAAATTCTACACAGGTGCTGTTTTTGAAATCCTAGCCAAAAAAAGTGCTAGTTTTGTCAATGTTTTCGGTGACAAACTTCAATAGACATTGGTGCTAGTTTTCAATATTCTGGAATTATAGTGCTAGTTTTGTCAATCATCTGATTTTCGTGGATTTTTGGAACAAAACTAAGTGTTAAATATTTGGATTTTTAGTGTTAAAAAATAATTTATATAAAGGAGTATATGTTGTTAGTGACTTTAATTGAGATTATGAGGTTGAAAATAAAATAAATCAAGTTCCCATTAAAAGGGGATATGATTTACTAGAGCGAGTACGTAATATCATACTTGATATTTGAAGTTGAAGCGGTGACGAGAAGATTGAAACTATGATCGACTATGACTTCATGAATGGATATCTACCTTTCAGAAACAAGCATTTATTTAAAATATATTAGTTCTCAAGTTTATATGAAATAATTGTTCATTAGATTTCTTATAGTAAATCATACAAGCTGCACAATTTATTTATTTCAAATGATTGATTTAGAAAGTGTGATTTTCAGAATTAGGTTATGGTTTTTTTAAATAAGCAATGCTTCTAAAAGTTAAATTCAGTTCAGTTAAATCATTTGATTAGCAAGTTATATGAATATTAAATATTTCAGTATAATTAAAGTTATTTTTAAAACCACCTGAATGTACCTAGGTGATTTTACCTTAGTCTGCACTTGTGTAAATGTGTTTCCACAGTGTATGACTAGTTATGGTGATTTTATCCGCTCTGCACTATTGTGAATGTATTTCAATAGTGTATGACCAGATTATCAGAGGTCTTTAGGACCCACTCTCATACACACATTGACTTTGGGTCGTGTACTAAGGTGATTAGCCTTTGGGGCAGCTTTGCATACGTATGACCAAATTATCATATTTGAATGACTTTGTCTTGTACATTGAGATTACTCTGTATATGAGTGAGGCTATACAGTGGGTACCTTTTTGATGTGATTTTCTGTATTTCTACAACTTATCAGATTTCAGATTATAGAATTCAGTTTATTCAATTTTCAGAATAAAACTTTCAGCTTATTGTATTGAGTAGCAGCAATATTTCATGGATTTTCATTGATATCATATTATTTATATTCGTTACATTTTACAGTTATTAACTAGAATGAAAAATAAAGAATTTTATGATGTAATCATGTTTAGTTTTAAAAGTATTACTAGATTTCATAATTTCTCAAAGTTTAATAGAGTAAGAATTTTCAAAAAATATGCATAAAAGAAAAAATATACTTATTTGTAAATTATCCACTAACTGAGCTATAAGCTCATATTTCTTTTACCCTTTATCTTTATTAGATAGCAACCAAATTGAGCAGATTTGGAGTCTGTAGAACCACCGAATCGAGCCATGCTTCATAGATTGTATGATATCTTTTATCAGATTATACAGTATGTGTTCTTTTGGGTACATATATCTTAAATCAGAAAAATTCATCATGGACTCATTACATATTTGATATCTTTAATACATTTGAGGAGTTTTGGTTGTAGAGCAAAGTAAATATTGATTTGTCAGTATTTCGAGAAATTGGAGTGTCACAGTATAAATTATATGTATAGATTTGGACCAATTGATTATTGTTCAGGTAGTTTTAGTCCATATTTTAGAGGAGACTTTGTCAAAAAAATTTAAAATTTCATTACAGTCAAACAAGTCAAGATTGTATTGGTGGTGGGTTCATCATTTAGTTGGTATCTACCATCAATGAATGACACGTGTCGAGTCCACTAAAATGATTCGAGATGGGTTGTGTCAATTAGTATCAAAGCATGATTCGGTGATTGTTAAACTCGAGTAATTCATAGATTTCTTTTTCAGAATGGCACGTCATTGAGATTATTAGTCGTGACAGGGTAGCAGAACTCACAGGCTGGTATTTTGAACTCATATTGCTCCTGATAACAATGATTTGGCAGCTAAGGAACAAGAGCCTTTTTTTATTTGAGCATAATAAGTATGAGGAGGCTATTGAGAATTATCCAATAGTAAAGAGAGTTGTTAGAGTTGTCATATTGGCTCCATGTTATATTTTAACTAATATATTAATAATTGCGCTATATATCCAACAGGTAGTTAAGCGAAGAGTAGAACATTTCTTAGTAATGGAATGCACAACCACGTAAGTTAGTTTTATTGGGTTATGAGTTCTTTTTATGACTATTAGAGGAAATGTCTTGTAGATGCCTTGGATGATATGTGTTGTCTAATGTTGATTTATGTATAGTTTGTGATAGTCATGTGATGAATTTTAATTATCTTGGGAATCTAAATGATTAGTAGCGTTATCTAAATTTTGTAGTGTTTTGTAGCCACTCATATGGGAGGATGGAAAAAAATTACGGTGATGTATATCTATATATATGATAAAAATCTCGTGGAGGATAAATGATGACATTGTACTGAATATTGATCAGTAGAGAATAATGTGTTATTATGTATGTTATGCATTGAGGAAATTGACATTCATGTAGCTCCAATCATTTTGATTAATTATGGGTTATATGATTATAAGAGATGTGAGAAAGATATGGATAGACTTTACAAAGACTATTTATTGCGGGATAAATTGTTGGTGCATTTATGTAAATTTTACCCAATTATGGAATGGTATCCTTTGGTCACATATCATGATCTAAGGCCCTTATTTAATAAACAAGGAGGATTATGCGTAGGTAATAAGTCAATGACCTCTTATTGGAATAAGATTGTAGATCATAATTGATTAAATGTTATTATTGTCTCTTCATAGAAAGAAAGCACCAAATTATGTGGGTTTGGAAATATATAGAGTTTTACTATCATATTACATTATGAGGAAATATTTGTTTTTCTATCTAAAGCTGACGAGGGTTTGATATATGATATTGAATTATTTTAGAGATAAGAAAGTGTTTTGTAGTAAACTTATAAATTATGGATCATACTATGGATTGTTGTAGAGGCATGATTAAAACATGAATTAGAGTTGGTTATATTGGAGACTAAATTTAGGAATTTTGGTGTCATCACATTGCCAGAAACATCAATACTTATCTGTTATCGAAATTTAAGGTATATTTTTATTTGAAATGATTTAAGTTTTGGATATATTATCATTGAGTGATATAGAATTAAAGGAAAAAATCATACTAAGCTATCTCAATTGTTGTTGGGAATAGCTAGAATTTAAAAAATAAAAAAAAATCACAAACAATTAAATTTTTGCAGATTTTGTCAATTAAGAATGGAAGTAGTTACTGTCAAATATTTTTCAATTGGAGCTCTAAGTATATGGAATGGAGACAAATGATGTTTGGATCATTGTTGACAAAGCAACAAAGGTTACAAGATTCTTTTCAAATGATATAGATAGTTCATGAGATAGATTTATAAATAAGATTATAATTTATATGACGGAGTTTGAGTATTTATCTTTGGCTTAGTTGTAAAGAGTTATATGATTAAATTACATTGAGCAACTTCATTTAATAGAATGTCAGACACGATGAGGACAAATTAAGAAGAGGGGCTATCAACTATGGTTTGTTAATTAAAGAGGACTTGGATAATTATCTATTTTTCATGGAATTGACCTATAAGAACTAGACACAAATGATGATAATTGAGGTTATATATGATATTGAAGTATTCCAAAGACGTATTTATTGTGATGAAAATGTTGAAAAAAAAAAGTTATTCGATTTTAGTTTGTAACCATTGTTATAGAAAAAGGGATTTGACTAAAGAATTGTTCAAATCAAGACGTAAGACGAAGTTTTGGAGAATATGAAAAGTAGTATCCTAAACTTTAAATTGGGAAATAGCTGAATTTTTCTAAGATTTGGTAAATTGAAAAGTGGAGAATATCATATATTGGTCTTTGAGATGCTATTTGGAACTTGGGTCCAATTGTTTAATGATGGAGTTTACAATAAGGTTATATGATATTTAATAATGTATGATCTATTTTTAAAGCTTAGTAAGTAGATATCATATTTAATTTACGCTTTTAGATTACCGGTGAAGTTAAATAGAGCTCAGCCAGATAAGATACTAGATATGAAAGAATGAAGTTATGTCTAGTTAAAGGTTGCTAGAAAAATCATTCATTATGTGTGCTTTATACCTCTATATGTTCGAATTCTCGTTGATTGAATTTCGAGGGTGAAATTCTTTGAAGGGGGTAAGATTGTCACACCCCTCATTTTTAGTCAAAGTCAAGAAATAAAATTGGTCAAAGTCAAAGTCAATAAGGACTTAGGTTGAACAAATAATTTTCATGGGACTTAAATTGTAATTATAAATATTCAAGGGCTAGAAATTGTGTAATATAGGGATCTAGGGATTTAGTTTTTATTTTTGAAGATGAGAGGACTAAATGTGATATTGTATGAAGATTGGGGGACTTGACTCACAATTACCCCATAATTATCCATTAACTTAAGAGATAAACATCCATTTTTTCTCATTTTTGGGGGCTAAATTTGAGAAAGATCGAGAGAAGGGAAGAAAGAAAGGAAGAGGAGAAGAAGAAGAGGGAGTGGATTTCCAAGCTTGGTGCTCCATTTCTTCAATTTCTCACTTGATTTTGAGAGGTAAATGTAAGTATATTGAATTAAGTTTTCTTTTAGGGTTTATGGAAATTTTGGTTATATTTGAAGTTAGCTAGAATTAGAGGTTATTGACATTTATTTGAGGTATTAAACATGAATATGTTAAAGAAATATATATTGAAAGATTGTTGTTGGAAAAAAGAAAAGAAAAGAAAAGGGGAGGGGGGGGGGGGGGGGGGGGGTGTGGGGGGGGGGGGGGGGGGGGACTTTGAAAATGGGTGTATGAAATAAATATTTATTCTTTGATTTTCTTGGGATTATATGATGTTAAGCACTTAAATTAAGGAATTGGGGTTGATTTCTCCATTTTTAAGTAATAATTATAAGCAATTTTTGGACAAATTCTCCACAGGTGCTGTTTTTGAAATCCTACCCAAAAATGTGCTAGTTTTGTTAATATTTTCGGTGACAGACTGCAATATATAGACATTAGTGCTAGTTTTCAATATTCTGGAATTATAGTGCTAGTTTAAATTAGATTAGTTCTCAAGTTTATATCAAATAATTGTTCTTTTGATTTCTTGTAGTAAATCATACTAGCTGGACAATTTATTTATTTCAGATGATTGATTTAGAAAGTGTGATTTTCAGAATAAAGTTATGTATTTTTAAAATAAGCAATGCTTCTAAAAGTTAAATTCAATTCAGTTAAATAATTTGATTAGCAAGTTATATGAATATTAAATATTTCAGCATAATTAAAGTTAGTTTTAAAACCACCTGAATGTACCTAGGCGATTTTACCCTAATCTACACTAGTGTGAATGTGTTTCCACAACGTATAACCAGTTATGGTGATTTTACCTGCTCTACAATATTGTGAATGTGTTTTCATAGTGTATGAATAGATTATCAAAGGTCTTTGGGATCGACTCTCGTACACATATAGGCTTTGGGCCGTGTACTAGGGTGATTAATCTTTGGGGCAGCTCTACGTACGTATGATCAAATTATCAGATTTGAATGGCTTTACTTTGTACATCGAGATTATTCTGTACATGAGTACGGCTATTCATTGGGTACCTTTTTTTGTGTGATTTTTCAATATTTCTACAGCTTATTAGATTTCAAATTATAGAATTCAGTTTATTCAATTTTCAGAATAAAACTTTCAGGTTATATATTGAGTAACAGTAATATTTCATGGATTTTCATTGATATTATATTATTTATATTCATTACATTTTACAGTTACTTATCTAGAATGAAGAACAAAGAATTTTATGATGCAATCATGTTTAGTTTTAAAAGTGTCATTAGATTTCAAAATTTCTCAAAGTTTAATAGAGTAAGAATTTTCAGAAAATATGCATAAAAGAAAAAGTATACTTATTTGCAAATTATCCACTCACTAAGCTATAAGCTTATATTTCTTTCACCCTTTATCTTTATTAGATAGCAGTCGAATTGAGCAGTTTTGGAGTCTGTCGAACCACCGAATTGAGCCACGCTTCATAGGTTGTATGACATTCTTTATCAGATTATACAATACTAATTACATATTTGATATCTTTAGTACATTTGAGGATTTTTGGTTGCAGAGCAAAGTAAATATTGATTTGTCAATATTTTGTGAAATTGGAGTATTGTAGTATAAATTATACGTATAGATTTGGGCAAATTTTTTTGATAACCATAAGTGTCTGGACCAATTTGCGTGCACCTCAACTAATCTCATGGGGCTCTGAAATTTACAGTCGAGTACTCATCTCAATAGCTCTGAAGAGACTCGAACTGGTGATTATTAGGGAGCAAATCCAAGGTCTGACCACTAAACTACCCCTCGAGTTATAGATTTGGGCAAATTGATTATTGTTCAGATAGTTTTAGTCCATATTTCAGATGAGACTCCATCAAAATCTTTTAAAACTTCATTACAGTCAAACAAGTCGACGTTACCTTAGTGGTGGATCCGGCACTTAGCTAGTATCTACCATCTGCACACGATACGTGTCGAGTGCACTAAGGTGCTTCGGGACTAATTAGAAACAAATAGAATAAGGTTGACGTCAACATTTGCGATCAATTAGCACAGACTTTTATTTTAGCATTCATTCGAAGAAACTGGTCATCAAATGACTTCATCTCTACCTGAAAACAGCCCAGCACCTAATAATAAGTCCATTATATGAGGATCAAGCTAAACATGGGAAAATTGATTTTTGAAGGAATGGAGAAGATCGCACGCCTGAATGTATTCACCTGAGATAACAATTTGTGGCCCGTGGAACCAAGACTGACCAAGAATCTCACAAGTGATAATTAGGGACGATTAGGGCTCAACCCGTTTAATGTTTACTTGGCCCAGTTGTTTGACCGATCCATGCCACTATATAAAGTGAACTTTTGTCCACATTGAGAGATATACAAGACACAGACACTACTGATACTTCCTTTGCTCTGTGCGCGTGATCCTTTGTGGTTTCCTTTTTGCGCTTTCACTTAATCTTTTCAGCAACCATTGACAGCGTATGTAGCCAACTGTCTTCAAGAGCCCTATTTTTGTCCATGTTTGCCTAGTGTTTCGGCCTCTTTGTTGCTGTCGTCTCTGTTCATTTTTTCGCGCATTCTATGGGTTGTTCTTAGTGATTCTAGTGGGATTCTTGGGTCTAATTGAGTTGAGTTGTTACATTGTTGCCTTGGGTTGGTTGAGCTGAGCCCCATTGACCCATCTTTGATTCTGAACGTAGATTTGAATAGGGAAGTATTATTCTTGCATTTTCATTTACTTAATTCGATTTCTAGTTTTGGTTATTGATAATTAATTTTCTATTTTGATTATCTCTACTCATTAGGAATCATATTTCAATATATTGGTATCAGAGCGCTATGACTCGGCTGGAGATGTGTTCTTTGGCTGCCTATGTGTGAAATCGAATTTGTGAATTTGCTATAATTTGGAACGTGTGCTGTCTTGAATCCTTCCATTGCTGACTTTGCATTAAGGACTTAAATCCTTAATTAAAATTTCGCATCTCTCATTTGTACAGACCACGATTGAAACAGAATACAGAGCCAAGTTGACTTCGAGTTCTAATTCTTGTGGCATATAGCGAATAAACATTGTCCATTTAAAGAATAACCATAAAACAGGCCCATCTAAGTTTAGGTTGTAGTCAAGTTAGAAGACGGCTTTAAGTGAATGATATAATAGGAATAACAGTGCATAAAAAACTATAACTTAGATGTAGCGGAAGAGGATGGATTTGAGTATATGACAATCGTTGAGAAAGATTGCATAAATTTCATTGACAAAGTGCGGAGTTTAATATTGGAGAAGAGGACGCTACTGCAATACAAGCTTATTTCTCAAAAATGCAAGCACATAATCTAGGTTTTTATTTCAGTATGAACTTGGGTGAAGAGTGTCGTTCGAGAAATGTATTTTGGGTAGATAACCAATGTAGAGAAGCGTATAAAGAATTCGACGATGTCGTTACTTTTGACACCAGATACCTGAAAAACAAGTATGATATACCTATCGCTCCTTTTGTATGATCAATCATCATGGTCAGTTAACTCTATTTGGATGTGGTTCAATTTCAAATGAAGATACAAATACATTTGTTTGGATATTTAGGACATGGATTGAATGCATGCATGTCAAGCTCCAAATGGAATTATTACAGATCAAGTCGGGCTATCCAAAGTGCTTTTGAAATAATTCTCCCTAAAACTAGGAATAGATGGTACTCGTGGCATATTCTGAAGAAATTGCTAAGATGTTTGGCTATCTTAGTGAAAAAGGGTCAATAGCTTATGCTATACATTGGTTAGTGTACGACCACACTAAGTTACGAAGAATTTGAGAAAGGTTGGTTGAATATGGATGAACATTTTGAATTGTAAGTTCATGTGTGGATGATTGTAATTTATAATGAGAGAAGTCGTTAGGTGCCATACTATTCGAAATGTATATTATAGACAAGCACATCGACCATCCAATGGGATGAGAGCATGAATGCTTTCTTTGAATGGCTATGTGCATTCAAAAGTATATTTTTAAAGCTTTTCGTAAAGCAATATTAGCGTGCGTTGAGAAGTAAAGTTCATAAGGAATTTCATGTTGATTATATATCATTCTCTCAAAAGGTTTCCTGTGCTATGAAGTATGATATGGAAAATCAGTTCCAAAAAGTATATATAATATCAAAATCCAGGGAGTTTCAACAAGAATTTATAGGAAAAGTTCATTGTGAAGTACTATATGTGGAAGACTTTTGTGGGCTAACAAAGTATGAGGCTTGTGAGAATATCATTATCAATGAAGGAATGAAGAAAAATTTAGTGTTTGTTTTTGTAGAGATATATGTGAGATTGAGTGCAACTATCATTTGGTTGAGTTTTGAGGTATCAATTACAAACATGCAATCTCAATTATAATCCAGAACAATGTCTCATTGCTCTCCAATAAGTATGTTTTGAGGATATGGAGGAAAGATGTCAGTAAGCCATACATGTGTCCTAACCACGTGTGATGGTTTGGTTAGTACTGTCGAAGAGTTGATAAATGAGTAGTTGTGTGTCGCTTTTACAAAATGGTAGACTTGGTGATGACAAATAAATAATGGTCCAAATATTTTTTTGGATGGATCTAATTCCAAACAAATGAATTGGTTAAATCAAAACGTAATATTGTAGGGATACATGGGAATGAACTTGGCAGTGCTGAAAGCTGAAACATTATGGATCCGAACTTTAGAAAAATAAAGGTGCGTCGAAAAGAATTTCACATAAAGTCCATTGGAGACGAATTCAGAGAAATCGAAGGGTCATAAAAATGTTCTACACTTCATGATTCTCTTGCCTTTTAATTCAATATTCATTTGATACAAGTTTGATTTATTTATTAAATACATCATGTATAGATACCTCTGAAATCCACAATTTCAAATAGATATAATCGATCGAAAGACAATGCTGAATACATTGTAAATGTTCAAGTGGCACAAGTTTATAACATAACTTCTCAAGCATCGCAAGTTATTGGGACTCAAGAGAGCATTAAAGTAATATCAAGTTTGTAATAATTTGGCGTTTGTACTTAAGCAGGCTGTGGGAATAGATGATTTTTTTGTATCTAAAGCAGCATGTGGAAATTTGTATTTGAAGTTTGTAGATTGCTTTTGTTTACGGCTATTTATAAGCTAATGTGGGAATAGATGATTTTTAATTATTATTCATTTGTTTTAAAACTTACTAATGATGAGTTTTAGGAAGTAATATGGGGCAAGATTATGAGGGAATTTGGTTACAGTTTAACTTGTGGAAATTTGCTTCCAGTAATGTGATCCGCTTCCAGTTTAAATCCAAGTGAAGACATGGCCAAAATGTCGAGAGGGGCACAGTATCTAGATATCGCTTGCTATACATTTTGATAACTTAAAAATAATATCATCCGATTACATAAGTTTTACGAACACAAACAAACTAGCTATTCAATTCGCTTTACATTCTCCTTATCTTCCGATTTACCTTTTCCATTTCAGATAGTTACATTGAATGATATCTCCACATCCTCTTCTTTGATCTTCAATTCAACCAAATTTTTGAACATATGGTGTAAGTTTTGAATTGGTGAAGTAGCTTGATTTTCACGTGACAACTTGAAGCTTGATTGACTTTCACTGTAAATGTCACTAGACCGTCCTTTGGTTTGCAAGGCTTTCTTCTTCGGCCGAAATACCCACAATCTTTTAGTACAGCACAAGAATAATCGAACAATGTTTTCCTTCTTCTTCTCCACCTTTATTAGTTTCACAATTCCCTCAAAAACATTTTAGGCATCATTGTTTATTTGGATATTCTTGCAACCTATGTCCAAGATGTCTACAACTGTGGCAAATACACATGTTCTTTCTTGCCATTTATCAATTCAACTTAAGCAATGATAACTTCAGAGTTACAATTCAAATACACAACATTGTAATGCGATAGTTTGAAATGCATAAAAACCCCGCCCCGCCCCGCCCCGCCCCGCCCCAGTGTCGCCCCGCCCCGAATGGGCAAAAAAACCCGTCCCGTGAAGAAAAAATAAAAAAATAAAAATTTAAAATAATTTTATTTCTGGACAATTCATCCGTTAAAAATTCATTTTAAATTTGTATTTTATTATCTAATAATAACATAATTCGAAACTTTCAAAATGAAAAAAATAAAAAAAAAAAATTAAAAAAATTAAACGGGGCAAAAAGTTGGCCCGTCCCCGCGCCGCGCCGCACCCCTCCTCGTCTAAGGCGGGGCGGGGTTTTTACCAAACGAGGAGGGGCCGGTTCGGGAGCCCCGAACCCGCCCCGTTGCCCTCACTAT
>NW_019239351.1:75687-103389 GCF_002742605.1 Olea europaea var. sylvestris
GGCGGAGTTTTGGCCAAATGTGCCTCGTCCCGTTGCCATCACTATCTATAACAGGCCAATGAAGGTACACAAAATTGTAGAAATATGAACTTCTAAGTTCTCTTCACATTTAGAGTATAAATTGCAGAAATATTCGAGATAAACAACCGCAGCAACGATGAACGTATGGTAAAATTGTAACTTCAACTATAACATACCCATGAAGGCAGACAAAAATGAAGAAATATCAAAGTGACAGAAACGCACTTCTCAATTAGAGTAGCTTCATATATTTAACACAACAACGAACAAACTAATTTCCCCAAACATGGTTGAACTGTAGTATAAAATCCAGCCATTTAATTTACAAACCAAAACACTAAACCCATTTAATGTTTGGCAAAATATGCAACCATTTAATTTCTGGCGACATGCAATCCAGCAAAAAATCCACCCAACCAATATCTGTCAACAGGCAAAAGTTTAAAAGTGCATAAACCCTAAAATCCAAACCCAAATTGAGCAAAACTCAAAACCGATTTCAAATGCATTTTAAAACAAACCAGATTAAAGTTAAAGATACCGCTGTCGTATATGTAAACTAGTCGATCCGCTTGTTGTCGATAAGTCTCCACTCAATTCGCTCTCACCGTTACCAGACTGAGTTTTTGAATGAGAGAGAGCGGCTCTTGATTTTGAGATCTAGCACCAATTGTTTATCTTGTAAATGAGATAAGGTCGGGGCTATTTTGGAAATATATTTTCTTCTTCAAAAGTCACAAGAAATTGCACATCAAAATATGCCACCTTGGTGTGGACACGGTTATGTATACCCTAATGTACATCAAGCATTACCCGAAATAAAATTGGGTATTTACTCTTCGATTGTGCTATATGTACGTAATGGTTTACATATAAATAATGTGGGGGCATATGTTTAGATCAAAATCTCTTCAACTAAATTTAAAAAATAAAAATAATCTTATTCATTCACTTTTTGACACCTTTTATGTATGTAAATCATTATGTGCGAGTAGCATTATTCAGGACTCTTATATGTTGAATATTTTTCATTTTTTCATGTCATATTTGAGTTTTACGAAATCAAAAGATAGTTAAACTACTGGAAAGATCAAAACCTGCAACGTTGCCACATTAGATATTACAAACTACGTACAATTGAGACACGAGGAAATAAACAAGAATGTCAAATCAACTATAAAGAGATTTTATTTTATTTTATTTTTTGAAAAAAAATATATTTTATATAACCTATTTGGTTTGGACAAAAAAATATATATATATTTAGTAGATTTTGATAAAAAAATTGTAGCAGTGGAAAAGTTGGAAAAATTATAAGTTACATAAAATGTGTCATTGAAAATTAATTCGAGATAAAATTAATTTTAAGAAATAGGAGTCAAAAGAGGCATACTAAGTGTTATGAAAAGAGAGAAAAAAGAATAAAATAAAAAAAAGTCAATAGACTTGTATGTGTTTTATTAAGTAACAAAACCCTATATTTATATGACAGAATCAGGGATACAAGGGTATAATTTCTAGAGCTGCAGGGTACTATTGTCATTCATTTGTGAACCCTAATAAATTTACTATTTACATTACCCCCCCTTGAATGACACACTACAAATTATCTGTCTTATTAAAATCTTGTTTGATAAAAATTCAATAGGACAAAAAATCAAACGAAGGAAAATAGTACAATTATTTTGAAATATAACAAATAAATTCTAGCTCATTAAAACCTTGCTAGGAAATCTCAGTGGGATAAAACCTATGCGAAAAAAAAAGAGTACAGTTACTCATCCCGATGTTGATCATTGAAAATCTTTGAATCGACACATTCCAATATTGTGAACCAATTTCTTAAATGTTGATGTCGGCAGTGCTTTTTTGAATAAATCGATCACATTGTCACTTGAGCGAATTTATTGAATATCAATGACGCCAATCTTTTGAAATACATTTGTATGAAAGAATTCTGGAGAAATATGTTTCGTCTAGTCATCTTGGATACATCCTTCTTTTGGTTGTACAGTACAAGCTACTTATCTTTATACAAAATTGTTGAACTATCTTTTATTGAAGTTAACCTGCATAATGCTTGGATATGATAGGTCATGTTCCTGAACCATACACATTCCCAGCCTACTTTATGGATTGCAATAATATCAAAATGATTTGAGGATTTTGCTGTCAATGATTCTTTCATAGATCTCCATGATATAGTTACTCCTCCACGTATAAACACATACCCCCGTTTGTGATTTAGTTTTATGTGGGCCAAAGAGATAATCTACATCTGCATATCCCACTAAAGTAGGTCTCGATTTTTGAGAATACAATAATCACAAATCAATAGTGCCCTTTAGGTAACGAAAAATATGTTTAACACAATTCCAATTTTTTTTAGTTGGTGTAGAACTATATCTTGTAAGAACATTTATAGAAAAAGCTAAGTTGGCTCGAGTGCAATTTGCAAGATAAATTAATACTCAAATTATACTAAGATATGATACTTCATGATCAAGACCATTTCTCCATCTTAAAGTGGATGAAATGAATCCTTTTTTACATCAATTGATCAAACAATCATAAGTAATGTCAATGGATATGCATTATCTATATAAAAATGTTTTAAACCTTTTTTTGTATATGTAGATTGATGAACAATTCATTGTTCTGGAAAATATTCAATATGCAACCCAAGATAAAATTTGATTTTTCCCAAATCTTTCATCTCAAATTCATTTTTGAAATAATCACCAGCTTTTTTGAGCTCTTCAAGAGTTCCGGTTCAATTTAAATTATCAACATAAACTGTCAAAATCGCAAATCGAATATTTGTTTTCTTTATGAACAGATAGACATCGTCATTTTTATAATCCTCATTCAACAAATATTCGCTAAGGCTAATATATCACATGCATCCAAATATTTTCAATCAATATAATGATCTTTACAATTTAATTGAAAAAATGGTTCTTGGGCATGTTTCATTTGCTCCTGATTCTTTAAGTCTTTAAGGGACTTTCTTATATATGTCACTATCAAGTGAACCGTACAATTAGGCAGTTACTACATCCATAAAGCGCATATCAAGCCTTTATGACAGTCAAATTAATTAAAAATTTAAAAGTGATGGTGTCCATTATGGGAAAATATATTTTCTCATGAATTGAGAAATCTGGAGCTACGAGTCGAGCTTTGTATCTTGTAAGTTCATTATTTTTGTTTCTATTTTTGTACAAAAATCCATTTGTATCCAACAAAGATTACATTTTCATGTGTTCAAACTGTTGTTCCAAACGCTATTCATTTTTCTAAAGAATTCAATTTCGCCTGTATGGCTTCTTTCCATTTTGGCCAGTCATTTCTATTTTGATAGTCTTTAACTGACTATGGTTTAGAATCCTCATCTTCCATAATATCGAAAGTCATATTAAAGACGAAAATATTGTTTATAACAACATTATTTCATTTCCATAATTTATGAAATAACATATAATTTATTGAAATCTAGTTATTTTCGGATACTTGTGATTCTTCAGGAATCATATTTTTAATATTTAATTGATTAATCTTTTCTATTATTACTTCTTTCGAAGTTTTTGGTTGGTCTTTCTCTTGTACTTTTCTTTTATGAGGTACAGAGTCTTTTAAATCAACTAGTCGACCACGCTTTTCATGTATTTAAATTCATTTGCTACAGCAAATTGTCCTATATAGGTATCAATTTTTGCTAGAATATTTTCTGCTGGTATATATGACTCTCAATTTTCTTGTGACAACAAATATATCCAGTAATTGATTTGCAACCTTTTGCAAATGAATGATTTTTTCAATCGTTTGTTTACATTGATTACTGTGAGGATCAAAATAAGATGGAGTTCTTTCATTCCAAGAAATTTTACCTTATTTTTCAAGATATAATTTTTCTCTTCCAAAGGTCGAAAAGTCATTTCACCAAAATGACAATTTGAAAAACGTGCAGTAAATAAATCACCCGTTTAAGGTTCAAGATATCTAATAATAGATGGTGAATTAAAACTCATATAAATCTCAAGTCTTTGTTCGAGATCCATTTTAGTACATTGTAGGGGAGAAATATGGACTTGGACAGCACAACCAAAAACTCTGGGTAAGAAATATCAGGTTCATAAACAAATGCAAGTTGCAAAGTGAATATTGATAATAAACAGTTTGTCTAATATCAACCAATGATGTAGCATGTAATATAGCATGACCCCAAACAGAAGCTGGGAATCATGTTTTCATAAGTAATGGTCTAAAAATAAATTGTAGATATTTAATAAACAAATCCACTAAACCATTTTGTATATGGACATGCGCAATTGAATGTTCAATTACAATTCCAATAACATACAATAATCATCGAATACTTGTGATCTAAATTCACCAGCATTGTTAAAACGAATAGTCTTGATTGAGTAATCGAGAAATTGCGCTTGTAATTTTATAATTTAAGATATTAGTCTAGCAAACGTTACATTCCTAGTGGAAAGTAGGCAAATATGTTACCATCCAGTAGAATAAACAATTAATATCATAAATTAACAAAATGGTCTACATGGTGGGTGCATTGACACACATATATCTCTATGAATTCTTTCCAAAAAAGTTGGAAATTCAATATTGACCCTTATAGTCGAAGATCTAATAACTAACATATCTTGCAAACATATACATGGCTAATCATTGGGTAAAAAAAATCCTTTAGTTCTTTAAAGGATGTTCATATAAGTTGTTTATTATTCGATGTGTCATTATAACTCTTAGTTATCCAAGTCGATTGTGCCAAAATATAAAACTTTTTGAGTCAACGAACTTCTGGTTCGTGACAATATTTGATTCAATTATTTTTCTAAATATATAATACATGACAGATGAGAGTGCATGAATTTTTTTTCTTTTATCTACTTCTGACTAGATACAAAAGAAGTTATGCAAATATATTTAATATTATTTTCTTGCATCGTCTTGATGTGATATCCATTGTAGAGGATATATTTAAAATTAAGCAGATTTTTTCTAGATTTGTTAGAATGAACAACATTGTCAATATGTAATTTTGCATTATTTGATAAAATAATACAAGCTCTTCTAAAGCCTTCAACGATATTTTATGCACCTGATATCATATTAATATTATTTTTTACTAATGTTAACTCCCTTTTTTTTTTTTTTGGGTCTTGAAGAATGTATATGTAATTGCACTATCAATCAAGCAGATATCTTGACAATCCATTATGAATCTATAAATATAACAAAATAGACATATTTAAAAAAACAACTTTAATTTAAATTTAAAATGGTAAACATAATTTAATACTGCAAAATTAACGAAGCATAGTAAAGTTTCAAATTTTGTGAAAAGTAAAAAATATATTTCAAAAATAAAGGGACATATTAGAGACATAGAAAATAAACTAATTTATATCTTTCATTACACCACCTCAATCAAATGACCAATATTTCCATTTGAATTAACAAAGAATTCGGAGACATCTAAATGAGTCAAATCAATTAGGTCATCATAATTAGCAAAATTTGTCTTCATTTTTTCCTTTCCTTTGATTGATTTTTGGTAAAGATTCATAAGATATTTTGTCGTACGACAAGTACGTGTTCAATGCCCTTCCATTCCATATCTAAAGCAACTTTCTTTGTATTCCTTTTTGGATGTGCTACTTTGCTTTGTATTTTTTGAAATTGTTGACTAATTCTTGATAGCTTTATTGAATATTTCATCCATGATTTATCTCACGTGTATGTCCGCATCCACGTCAAAATCCGTGTTCACTTCCACGTCCATGTCTACGTCTACGTCGTTATCTTAATATTACATTTGCCTCAGGCAACACAGTACCTTTTGCTTTAGGCAATGATTAGAACCAGTTGGATGTAATCCAGAATTTTTTATTAGCAGTTCATTATTTTGTTTAACCACAAGCAGGTAAGATATGAGTTTCGAGTATCTTTTTAAATTCACACTCACGTTATTGCTGCATAGGAGCACATTCGAGGTGTGAAAGGTGGAAAAAGTTTTCTTCAACATATCTGCATTAGTGATTTTTCTCCACACAATTAATTTTGAACAATTCAGAATTGTATTCACTAATAATTTTGAAGTCTTGCAAACAAAGGTGTACCCACTCATAACGAATTTTGGGAAAGACTATAGTTCTCTGATAATCAAATATCTTGATTAATTTTTTATAAAGAGTCTGTGGATCTTTCTCAGTGAAATATTCCATTTTCAATTCATCGTGAAAATGATGATGAAAGAAGATGAGTGCTTTTACACGATCCTGTAAGAATTTTTTGTTTCCTTCTTTTATTGTTTCTCATAAACATTTTGAAACAAGATAAATATCAGCATGGAGTACCCGTGCTAGATAATTTTTTTCAGATATGTCAAATGCAGTAAACTCAAGTTTTGTGATGTTTGATATTTGATTAACTACACAATAAACAAAAGAAAATACAATTAGTTTCAAAGAATATGATTAAATATTATATCACATAATAATTAACCAAGTAGTCAATGTCAAGATGACATGAGTCATATGTTTTCCTTTAGGGAAAACACACTAATTCAAAAAATAATATATTTTTCGAAACATGTGCTATTTTGGGAGCACGTTGTATTTTACTATTACTTCTTCAAGAGTAATATATCAATATTATTCTGGGATGTTGAAAAACTGTTCATGCTCATCAAATGTAACAATAAATTATTTATAATAATCAGATTTGCGATTAATATTCTTTTGGAATATTAATTATAAAGTTGAACTGTTTTAGAAGCAATAACATAATAAATTATTAATTTAAAATTTATAAAAAAAATCTAACAATATTTAATTACACTGAATATTATCGAATAAAGAAATATTTAATCACGATTAGGGAATAATTAGCATGTAACTACAATGAATAATTAGACGTAGTAACTGTATATACAACAACCCATTGCAAAGAATATTTCCTTCCACGTAATGAAATTTCAATTATTATACGTGTACTTTTGCTATAAATTTGGTAGAGATTCTGAGACACTACCCTGATTTTGTGAATAAACAAATATTTATGCGCGTACTATCATGTATGTACTCTTCTGAATTTTGCCTGAATAAACAAATACTCTAAGCCACTATTATACGTGCACTGTTCCCAATTATGTGTGAATAAACATATAAATTGATGTTGGATTCGTGAATTGATTCCCACATAATGAAGTAAGAGAATAATATAATGCATATCTTGCCTCTAGAGGATGTGGTGAGTATTGTTCATTTTTTGTATATGTTCACACTTATTTGGTTTTGAACGAATTTTCTTTTTTTTGTTATGTGTAAAAAGGTTGTATTAGGAATACAAATGGCTGAATTGTTGTGTGAAGTGTGTTGCACGAACCAAATTGTAACTATCATTTTATGCGAATTTTAATAAAAAAATAATTGAAGAATAAAAATAAAAAGAATTAAAGAACAAAAAAAGAATTGCAGGCAAAAAAAAATATTATAAAGTTTTTTACTTAAATTGAAATAATTAAAAATAAAAATAATTATTATTTAATTAATTAAAATTGAAAAAAAAAACGTTTTATCATGAATTGAAAAGAATTAAAAAAATTAAATCGAAAAATATTAATTACAATATGAAGAAAAAAATTTCAAAAAATTTTTAAAAAATATATAATAAAAACAAAAGAAATTAAACAAAAGAAAGTTACACAAAATAATATAAAGAATATATAAATATTATTTAATTAAAATTGAAAAAAAATTAAATTTTATCATAAAGAGAAAAGAATTAAAAAAAATTTAAATCGTAAAAAAATATTTTTATGACAAAAAAACAAATTAAAAAAAAAATTCTCTCCATAACTCGGAGATATGAAGAGAATTCTCTCCGTGGAATTTCTCTTTGTAATATGGGAAGAGTTTCTGTACGGGGAGAAACTCTCCTTTTTTTTAATTTGTTTTATTTATATTATAAATATTTTTTTCGATTTGAAATTTATTTTAATTCTTTTCTCTTTATGATGAAACTTATTTTTTTCAATTTTAATTAAATAATATTTATATATTCTATATTTAATTTTCATAACTTTTTTTAAATTTGTTTTCTTTTTATTATATATATATTTTTAAAATTTCTTTTTCTTCATATTATAAATAAATTTTTGTTTGATTTAAAATTCTTTTTATTTGATGATAAAACATAATTTTTTCTGTTTTAATTAAATAATATTTATGCAGTCAAGCTCCCTTCTGCCTTTGCATTCGAGGGCCAATCTCCATCCGACTCAAGGAAACATTTGCATGGCTCTGTTACCTTGTTTTCACGCCCTTTCAGAATTCATTAAAAAAATATAGAATTCACTCATGGTGGGAGAAGTTCTTGCCGTATTAGGCACTAATCGAAAGAATTAAGAATACCCACCAAAAAGACTAACCCAATCGACTTATATCATGGATACTAATAGGAAAATCCAATGCCATGAAAACCTAAGGGCTTCTCCGCAAGGTTCATCCACGGAGGGTGAGTCAAATTGAGGGGTTAGTGTGAACTTATTCATGCGGTTATGTACTTAATTATTTTAATTTTATTTATAAATTTTTTTGATTTAATTTCTTTTAATTCTTTTCGTTTTATGATAAACGTAATTTTTTAACTTTTAATTAAATAATATTTATTTTTATTTCTAATTATTATAATTTAATTAAAAAAACTTTATAATAACCTTTTCTTTCCTATTTTTTCCTACAATTCTTTTTTTTTTTTGTTTTTTAATTTGTTAAATCATTTAGTTTCTTTTCTTTATCAATATTGGATAGGATGATGTGAAGTGGTATGTGAAAATGAAGGAAAAATTTTATTATAATGTTTTTTAATTAAATTGAAATAATTAAAATTACAAATAAATATTATTTAATTAAAATTGAAAAAATTATGTTTTATCATAAAACGAAAAGATTAAAAAGAATTTTAAATCGAACAAGAAATTATTTATATTATGTAGAAAGAGAAATATGAAAATATTTTAAAAAAATATATAATAAAAAGAAAACAAATTAAACAGACGAAAGTTATGAAAGTTAAATAAAGAATATATAAATATTATTTCATTAAAATTGAAAAATCTAAGTTTTATCATAAAGAAAAAAGAATTAAAAAGAATTTTAAATTAGAAAAAAAATATTTATATGATGAACAAAACAAATTAAAGAGAAAAAAAATTCTCTCCACAACACGAGGAGAAAGAGAAAAGAATTAAAAAGAATTTTAAACCCAAAAAAATATTTATATGATGAACAAAACAAATTAAAGAAATAAAAATAAAAATTATCTCCTCCATGTTATGGAGAGAACTCTCCATTTTTTTTCAATTTGTTTTGTTCATATTTTAAATATTTTCTTTTCGATTTAAAATTCTTTTTAATAATTTTCTCTTTGTGATAAAACTTAATTTTTTCAATTTTAATTAAATAATACATATATATAATTTTCACAACTTTCTTTTGTTTAATTTGTTTTGTTTTTATTATATATTTTTTAAATTGTTTTAAAATTTATTTTTCTTCATATTGTAAATAATTTTTTGTTCAATTCAAAATTCTTTTTATTTTATGATAAAACGTAATTGTTTCAATTTTAATTAAATAATATTTATTTTTAATTTTAGTTATTTCAATTTTATTTATAAATAGTTTTTTTGATTTAATTTTTTTTTAATTCTTTGTTTTCTCTTTATGAGAAAATTTACTTTTTTCAATTTGAATTAAATAATATTTAAATATTCTTTATTTAATATTCGTAACTTTCTTTTGTTTACTTTTTTATATTTTTTTTGGAAATTTTTTTTAAAATTTCTTTTTTCTTCATATTATAAATATTTTTTTCGATTTAAAATTCTTTTTAATTCTTTTCGTTTTATGATAAAACGTGATTTTTTCAATTTTAATTAAATAATATTTATTTTTAAATTTTAATTATTTCAATTTAATTAAAAAACTTTATAATAGCCTTTTTTTCTGCAATTCTTTTTTTTCGGTTCTTTAATTTGTTAAATTATTTAGTTTCTTTTATTTCTTAGTTTTTGATTAAATGAAGTGAAGCAGTATGTGAAAATTGAAAAATATTGCAGTAGAGGTAGTAATATAATTCAAGACAGGACAATGTCGTTTTTTGCTCTCACGATTTTTTAGTAAAAATTAATTTCTTTCTATGTGATAAAATGGAAGAATTCACTGTTCCTAATTACAATAACTTTCATTCCCTATTTTATACAGTAGGGATAGGGATTTTGCCTGCAATTTCTTTTTTTTACTTTCTTTTATTTATTAGTATTGGATTGAATGAAGTTAAGTAGTGTGTGAAAATTGAAAAATATTGCAGTGGAGATGGTAGTTGCAGTAAGTGGCATGTGAAAATGGAGAAATAATTGAAAACAAGACGACGTCATTTTTTTCCCCACGATTTTTTAGTAAAAAAATAATTTTGCTATGTGATAAAATAGAAGAATTCACTATTCCTAACTACAATAACTTCCATTCCCTCTTTTATATAATAGGGATAGGGATTATTGGGAAGACAAATACACAAGTGAGATGCTTTTAGCTTTTCAAAATTGACTTTAATGGTAATTCCTATCTCATCCTTGACATAAACAATTATGGAAAATATGTCAACTATAAATTTGAGGGTAATTTTGGCAAATTAATTATTAGATAGATGGCATAATTGTCTCCCCAATTTTTCAATTAAATCGTGTTAAAAAGCTTTCATATCACACATGTAATTACTTTCAATTTTTCAACATGTGTGAGCCCACTGTGTGTTCGAAAGTGGGTTGCTTCAATGTGGTCAGTAACGTGTGTGGTGGAAAAAATTACGTTCTTCTTTGCTTTCCCATTTTCTTCTACTCTCTTCAATTTCTTTTCTTTCCCATTTTCTTTATTGAGATAGTAAAAAAAAAAAAAAAAAATGGGAGAAAGAGACTACTACACCGCAATTTCTTCATCCTGCGATTGCATTGGTTTTCTTCATCTTGTTGTAATTTCTAATCAACGGGTATAGTGAGTTGCTTTCTAACATTTTTTCAATTCGTCTTGTTGTGATTTCCAATGGTTTTTTTTTTTTTTTTTTATCTAATTGTGATTTCTTTATCTTTTTATGTGCACAGTTCTAATTTTGAGTTCAAGAAATTGACAGGTTGTGTGTTAATATTATGACAGAAGTATATAATTTTCTAATTTAATTTATGTTTTCTGTAATTAAAATTGTCTATCTTTGTTATTGTTATTTTTTTTTTCAAATTTCAAATGGATTATTAAGTTCACGGTGCTAGATTTTTTAGTTTTTTCTTGATAAATTGATTTTATCTTTTGCTTCTCTTTTATGGTGGATTTTCGCAAGGCTTATATGTTAAACAGAGAGAGGTAGATAATTTTCCGATTTAATTTATGTTTTCTGTGATTAAAATTGTCTGATCTTTGTTATTGTTATTTTTTTTCCAAATTTCAAACGGATTATTGAGTTCACAGTGCTAGATTTTTTAGTTCTTTCTTGATAAATTATTTTATTTTTTGCTTCTCTTTTATGGTGGATTTTCGCGAGGCTTATATTTTAGCAAGTTTTCAAAAGAGGAAATTTTCATTGGTTTGTGATTTACATTGAATCTATGTTTGAGGTTCATGTATTGATTTTAAGCAGATTTGAATTTAGTACTAAGTTGCTTGAATTTCTGTAGGTGCCTCTTATCGTGCTTATGAGTTAATATTTTTTTCTTTGATTTTCCATCTATAGTCCAAGTTTAGGCAATCCGACTTCCATTCTCTACAAATCAGTTGCTAATTTTCGCAAATATTTTTTGACTAAACTTTGATTTGGAACATATTACATTTTACCTAACCTAACTTTTTCTAAAGAATGTGGAGATAAATAAGCTTCTTCTTAATATTATTTTGGTTTAAATCTTGAAAACATTAACGTTTTGGTAACTCTATGAATTAAAAGATTGACCAATTAATTGATTTGCTAAGTCACCAATGCCCCTTAGGAAATTTTTTATATCTCTATATAGAAATTTGTGGTGAATTTTGATTTCAGTCATCGAACTTTATTTTCTTTCTTTCTTTCTATTTGGTCACACAATTGAAATCTATTAGGTTTTTTTTTCCTAACGAATTGTATGAGGTGGCAGCAACAATCTTTTATGGCCTTGATGTGGAGGTCTTATATGTCGCACATTCCATTAGAAAACTTAACGGGATTAAACGAAGTGACCAAATTTTTTCACAAAAAAAAAAATGTAAACCTCTTGTGTCTATTCTAGCTCAAAATAAAGATTGATAATTAAAATGGAAAATCCGAAGTATGTTTACAAAGTTTTTATAAACAATTTATTTAATAGATAGATAAAAATGAATGAAGGATAATCGGATGGTAATTGTGAACTTTTAAAATATATGAATATAAAATGACTTAAATGTTTATAAATAGTTTATAAGCATGAGCCAAACATGGGCTTAAAGTCTACTGCTTTTAACCATAGAAGAGTCTTTTGCCTTCATTTTCAATGGAAATGGCTTTATGGAGTAGAAAGATTGGTCTTGAAAAACTAATGAGTAATTTGAAAAATTCCGATAAGCGTGATTTGAATAAAAAGTTATTCTTTGGCATGAGCATGACCCTACAAGCAAAGGACCCTTGTGTATCTATGAATTAGAATAGTCATCTTTCTTATGTGTTGACAGATGAATTGAACATGAAATGAATTGATCACATCAAGGTTGAATTTCTGTTCCCTCCCGTGATCTCTACTTTTTTGGATTGTGTGTTTTTGTAGATGCATTATTGTCATCCTCATAAAGGGCTTAAAATACGCATAATTGGACTGGATTCTTTCATATTGTGATTAGTTCTCTTCTTATGAACTCCTCGTATATATAAAATTTTGTTAAATCTACAAGTATAGAGAAGAATTTCGTTAGTCGACCTCAAATTTATTGAATAAGATTTGATTTTTTATTGTAAAGTAAAGGCTAACTAACATTGCATTTTGAAACTGTTTGTGGTTATTACATCTATATTACTAATTATGAAGGTTATTATACGTTTAGTCTCGAAATTGTGGAGTTCGTTATTTTCTTTTTAGGTTTCTTGAAAAGAAAACTTAGTGGGAAAGTTAAAGAAGAGTTTCACTTAGATGATTTGAACTCATACATCATGATTGAGCTTCTAATAATAAAACACCTCATATTTCTCATGCTCTCTTCTTGTATCGTAAAAATTGGCTTAAAATAATAGCTAAAATATACTATTAAAAATAAAAACTAAAAGATATAAAATTTTATGGTTAATAATATTTGTCGCATCAAGTTCACTGCATTGTTATACGTATTCCCTCGGTGTTGTTTTTTAATATTTTGCCACGTCATTGGTCAATTGGTAAGGCTTGTTCGATGGTAAAGCAAATTTTGATGTTTTCAATTTATGCATACATTGGTTCAATGAGAACTTCTAAAATCTTTGCTGCTAAATGAACTTAGAGATATGCTTCCTTAGAATTCTCCAATTAGACAGCATACATATACTCCTACAAATTGCCCAAATAAATGATGGGATTTTGCATGAAATAATCCTTGAGGCCAAATTGTGGCTACGAGTAATTTGCTTCTTGTCTCCTCTACTGTTAATAATCATTCTAAAACTTCCATACTCTGTTCCTCTGTCAGTAACTAGCTTCATGTTTCCTCTGTTTTCTATGCTTACATATTTTTATTAATTCATTTATTCACATGAACTATGCATGTGAACCCTATAACTAAACTACTTACAAATAAAATTAATTGCAGTTGTGACTATAGCGATGATGAAATAAATTGTAACAAAATTTACTCCTCTTATGCTCTTCGTATATTTTTAATAATATTTCATATTTTATGAATTCTCTCTTCAGCAATCTAAAGCTTCTCTAAAAAAAAATTATGTTTCCTTCTTCTATTCATTTTCTCAGGTACCAGCTTAGATTATATTATATCTAAAATCCAGTTTCTTCTCTTCTTGTTGGCAAAATTTGTACTTTGATTGATTTTTTTACAACAAATTTTCTTCTATAGAATTCTATTGTCCGTGTTACTATATATTTTAGAAAAAATGCACTTCATATTGTTGGTTCTAAAAATTTTACCTATTGTCGACATTTAATCATATTTTTCATTATCTTGGATACAGATTCTTCTACTCTAATGCTCATATTTAAATTATGTATGACGTAACATATATGGTAATAATTTTTCTTTTTCTTCATGTAGTTGTTGTTGCTTACTTTCATCTCCAACTATTTGATAATTTTTCTTCCTTTTATTGATTACCATAAAGGATCCATGTGCTCTCGAGAGTCCCGTTTGTGTAACGCTCAAACTATTTCTAAAAGTACAAGTCAGTCGTATGATGCATTCATTCGTCAACAAAGAAATCAAAGATGAAGAGATCGCAACATCAAACTGAAACTGGATTCATTAATCATCGTAAAAGAGTAATTCAGCCTATGTTATCTACAAAGAATAATTCTCATGTTGTCCATGTACATGAACCTACAACATACCATCATTCTAAGCCTTCTACTTCCAACAATGAAGCATTGAATATATGCAATACTGAATTAAAAGAAAGTTCTAACCAATTAAATGTCCCATGTATTGTATATGTATTACCGACATGCACATATTGTAAAGATTAGGTACAAAAAAAATTCTGTAGAGAAAGTAAAGTTTTCTGTTGTTTTGATGGGAAAGTTAAACTCTCTATGTCTGATCCGCCAACCAAACTATACAATTTATTTACTTCTAAAGAACCTACATGTATGGAATTCAAAAAAAAACTCAGAGGATATAATAATCATTTTGCATTCACTTTTTTTGAGGTAAAGTATGACAAAGAACTGTATAAATCATGCAGAGGTATCTATACATTTAGGATTCAAGGTCAAGTATATCATTATGTAAATCCACTTATACCAGAAAATAATATGCCTTCTTATATGCAATTATATTTTTATGATACAAGTAACGAAGTTGAGAATAGTATGAAAATTTCGGAGAATTTTGTTCAATCTATTTTGATTAGTTTAATTAAAATCCTTAAAATAAATCCGAATAGTAGATTCTTTAGATCTTTAAGTTATATGACAAATTTGCACAAACGTTGAATACAAATAAGATGTACATGAGACTTGATCAAAGAGTTTTCAATACTCCTACAGCGTCTCAAGTTACTGTTGTAAGGCTCGAAGACGACAAAAATGCAAATATTCATATTCAAGACATTACTATTTACAGTCATTCTGGTGATTTACATAAGGTTCATTACTACTATGGTTGTTATGATTCTTTACAATATCATTTGCTTTTCCCATATGGAGAATATGGTTGGTATGAAAGTATTAAGAGATACAACAACAAATACTTCCAGTTTCAACACCTATCAGACTTAGATAGTTTTCCTAACATGGTAACTTTTGCATCTGAAATTATTGAAAAAGAGGGTGAAGGTCTATGTATGTATTTTCTTTATAATTCTACTTTCTACCATGTAAATTAATAAATGAATATATAATATTGCCCTTTTCCATCATGCAGTATTTAATAGAACGAAGAAACGGTCTCAGTTCTCTTGCCGAGAATACTATTCATACAAATTCCATATTAGGACATCTGGTAAGCCTTTGTTGCTTCACACTAGTAGATTATTTTAACAGTTTGTTGTGGATATATATGTTAAGATTGAAACTGCTATATTAGACTATTTTTGCAATAACCAAAAACCAATTCGTGCTGAACTATATCAAGGTATTGTAGATAGTGTTGAAAATGGAGAAACGAGAGGGTACAAAATTGGAAGAAAATCCATCCTACCACAATCCTTTACATTTGAGCGTAGACTTGCTAAGAAGATACATGGATGCGATGTCTATTGTACAGTGTTATGGAAAACCAAACATCTTTTTGACTATAATGATGAAGTTCAAAATTGATCATATCTAATTGCAAGTATATTTTGAGCAAAATTAAAAGAGTTAAAAAATGATTTATACAAGAAAAACATCTCAGACGCTATTGTTGCACATTATATATGATTGAATTTCAAAAACGAGGACTCTCTCATACACATCGATTATTGATTTTCAAATCTGGCCATAAAATTTGTTGTGCTGAATAGATCGATACAATAGTACGTTCTTAAGTTCCTGACAAAAATATATACGCCTATTTTCATTCTATTATTGTTAAACATAATATACATGGTTCTTGTGAAAACCTTAATCCTAAAATTGTATGCATGGAGGCAAATAAATGTTGGCAAAATAAATACCATAGGGATTATTGTAACATGACTACATTTGGTGATAACTTATTTCCGTTATATAAGCGTAGCAATAATGGCATCTCTATTAAAGTTAGAGGTCAAATGTTAGATAATCACTGGGTTGTACCATATAATCCTGATTTAAGTGCAAAATCATATTAATGTTAAAGTACGTTCTTCTATTAAAACTGTAAAATATTTATACAAATATATATACAAAGGACACGATCGTATTAATTTCACAATTAGCACAAATGAAGCAGAAAAAGAAATTGATAAAATTTCTGCTTATCAATCTGCTAGATGGATATCTCCACCTGAAACTATGTGGAGAATTTTTCTTTCCATTTGACAGAAATTTGTCCTATTTATTTATTACAGTTTCATTTTGAAAATCACCAACAAGTGACATACAATAGTTATGATAATTTATCTATTATCATTGAAAATGAAAATACGAAGAGAACAATGCTTATACATCTACCATTGATTGAGAACATGAGGGCTACGTTGAATCCCACATTTTGTCCACATTTTGTGATTATTTACTTAGGACTGGAGATGGAACGGAAGAAAAACATACGTGTAACTACACTAAGCTTCTAGAGAGTATCTCTCTACCATATGAGGATGAAATTCAATCTCTAAAAAAATTGATAAATCATGTTTTTTTCAAACATATGCTGATAATTTACATGTGATGGCAAATCGAGTTATTCTTACGCCTACAAATGAATGTGTTGATCATATTAATAAAATTTTACTCGAACAAATCCCATGTCAGATTTTCACATATTTTGCTTCGACGAAACAATTGAAAAATCACAGAGCTTGCAGAAAGATTTTTGAATAGTTTAACCCCGAATGGTATTCCACCTCATGAATTGATTCTTAAGGTAAATTGTACTATAATTTATTAAGAAATATTAATCCTTCTAAAGGCTTATGTAATGAGACACATCTTACTTGTCAAAAATTTAAGAAGAATATAATTCTTGCTGAAATCACAACTGATGAATATTGTGGAAAATATGTTTCCTTACCGAGAATTCCTTTTATAACTCTTAAGACAGATCGAAACTCAACTCTATTTAAAAGAACTCAATTTCCAATTAGAATGTGCTTTGTAATGACAATAAACAAATAATAGGGCCAAAAACTTGATTTTGTTGGTTTGTATTTTCCAGAACACGTTTTTTGTCATGATTAACTTTATGTAGCAATATCAAGAGTTAGAACAAGTACCAATACAAAAGTTTTAGTGAAACCATCAACTAATGAAAACATACACAGTACATGTACTAAGAATGTTGTCTACAAGGAAATCCTTTCTTTCATACATCCGTAGAGCTATAACTTGACTTCCTTGTCCATTATTGAAAAACTTCATGAATTTATGCAATCAAAGTCAACGATGAAGCTATCAAATTTGCATGGAATAACTTACAAATTATTAGGAAAAAAAATGAAAGTGCTACCTGAGAAACTTATGAGGTCAGTGAATTATTGTTTTACAAATAGCTTTCTCTTAATCTAATATTTTATGTATTATTTAATCTCAAATTTTCACTGTACATAATTCTAATGTTCGCATATTTCTTTTATATAAGTAGTTTGGGATCTTTTTACTTCATATCTTGTTCAAAAAGTGTAGTTCTCAAACATATTATAATTCTTATGAGTTTATTCCTTAGAGAAGAAATTCTTTTTCGAATCTTGTAGTTACTGACATTTCGTATAGTATGTATAGTAACTAAAAAATTGTTTATACTTTTATCCTTAAATATTCTTGTTCTTATATTATTATTTTTTGCAAGTTTACTTTCCTATTCATAATTAGCTTATTCATTTTCCAAATTCTAATTATTCATCTTCACAATTAGTTTTTGAATTTCACAAAAAATATTTCACAAGCACTTCAATGGCATCTCTGTGGATGAAATGTTTGCTTCTCGAGTGACACATATTCTTACTTGTATTCATTTCCACAAAGCAAATCTTATTCAAATGCGTTTTACAATTTTTTATCCAACCTTTTAAATAGTAATATTATTATTCTCTTCTGCCTTAAATTTTGTCAAGCCATTCTAATTTCATTCATCATAATACTATGACTCAAAATTCTAAATGTCTTTTCTTTCATGATTTATAGTTTTTCCAAACAAAATTCTTCAAAGATCAATGACCAATTCATCACTTGAAAGAAAGAGAGTTGAAGATAGTTGGTCGAACATTGAAATGAATAGTTCCAAGGTACAATTTACCATATTAAGTAACATCAAGAGAATATGATGAGAATATTTACCCCAACCAAACAAAAGAATATTATAAATATTTCCTCAAGTTTTATTACTAATTCCATTTCTTTTATTTTATTATCCCTGCAAACTGGGATAAACACATTTTGTCCTTCTTTTACCTCATTTTTGTTGCTTCTTTATAGTCTTTTCTCGTATCTTTTTTCTTCCAATGAAAAGATTTAAAAATCCTTTAATCCATCTGATATTTAACTTACCATATTCGATCAATTCGTTTCCAATTTATTTTTATCATAGATGGCCTCGATTATTGCAAATATGGGTGGAGCAAGTATTCCTCTCCATCTGGACAATCATCCACATTTTTGGTGAGTTTCTATTTGTTGTTAGTAATGTTATAATTTCTAAAGTAATTGTGAATTTACGAATTGTTTTGTCCTTTTGATCAATACTAAAATCTTCAATTTTTAATTTATTTTTAAGTTCTTTCAAAATACAGGAATTTGGAAACATTTTATCTGATGACTTCTACAGTTTGACATTTCTTTTCAACAATTTGATTCAATTTTATCTAAGAGCCAATCTTGAATTGGGAAGAAATTTTTGAAAATGTTGTTGACGAAGTTTGTTTTCCAACCATGTGTGAAATAATTTCTCTAATTTAGTTTGGTAAGACCTCCAAGTATTCTCATGTGATGTAGTGGATATGAAAGGTAGTTTTGCTAAAGATCTTTGTCTTCCTTAGTTCATTGTGGGGATTTTTATGCTAGAGTTACTTATTATTATTATTATTATTATTATTATTATTATTATTATTATTTACAACTGCACAAGACAAAATGTACTTCACGATAATCCAACACATTTAACTCGCTAATATTACCTTCAAGATGACCAAACCCATGCATTGCATAGGCAAAGACTAGTGTTTAAAGAAAAAAATCACATGTTATCAAATTAATTTTGATATACGTGACAGATGATTATGCTTATGAAAATTATTACATTAACTAAACTTTGAAAGAATTAAACTTTCTTGCGGATAACTTGTTATGAAAAGAGAGAAAAGAAAAGAAAATAAAGATAAGTCAATAGACTTTTATGTTTTATTAATAACCAAAGCCCTGTATTTATAGAACAGAATTAGGCATATAACGATAATAATTTCTAGGGCTGTAAGGTTACTATTGTTATTTACTTGTAAACCCTAATAAACTTTCCATTTACAACACTAAAAAGTATTTTGATTAATTATTAATAGAGAAAATAGTCATGTCATCATTTTCAGCATACAAATTATACTCTTGTATGGTGGTGAATTTAAAGTTGACAATTAATATTAATCAGACATTTTATAGAACTCACAACTTTTTAATCAAACATTCATCAATTTTTATCAAAAGTTATTAAAATTTTGATTTTAATCCCTAACAACAAGGGCTGGAGCTTGTTTTAGAGAGGTTTTCCTTTTTTTTTTTTTGTATGAGAATGGGTATTTAAAATATAGAAGATAATTGTGGATCTCAAAGAACGTGTATTTGAAAATGATTTTGGGGAGAATTAATTTTAAAAAACCTCTTTAAAACAAGTCTCAATTATTTGGTAACTTTCGAAAAATGGAGACGACTTACTTAAACTCAAATAAACATGAAAGTTTGATGATGACTTTCAGAGAAGAAAGTTTGATCATTAAAACTAAACAACAATATTAGTTCGATAACTAATGGAGTTTTCAAATTTCAAGTCAGCTTGTTTTCAGTAAATTAACTAAAACCTTTGTTCTTTCAGCAGATTCATGGTCCATTTGGTTTCACCACCTTCGATTTCTAACGCTCCTATTGCCTTGAGATAATTATTAACATTAATAAATACTCCCATACTTGTCCTCCTAAGTTTGTATTTTCTTTTATTTTCATCAATAATGAATACTTCGTTCTTGTGGAAAAGACTGAACGGTGGGCAAATAATGTCCCGACCTATAACTTAAAAGGGAAAATTGCAGTCAATGTATCAAACCTTTCGTTTGTTAGCAAATTTGACCTAAACTTTTCGTTTGTGCCATCGAAGATATTAAACCTTTAAAAAAATTGTACATGGGATCCAAATGGATGGAAATCGTTAATTTGATTGTTAATTGACCAAAGAATTTACATTGATCATAATTCTGACTAATTTCAAAAGGATGAAACGGTAATTTTACATTTTTTCAATAGAGGACATAATTATAATATATTAATAATTAAATCATAAAAAATTCAAAACATAAACCATCCAACACCATCCCCTTGTTCCTCAACTACCACTAGAAGCAGCGATCGACACCACAGCCACCTACCCATTATCGGCACTACTGCCCACACAGCCTTCGCCGCGCCACCACCGTACAATAAAACAGCATATCTAATAGGAATCAAATGGGATGATAAGAAAACTCCCAGTTTCGTGGCTACAATTAAAACTTCGAAGTGGTCCACCATTCACAGAACATGGTCTGAGGTGCCTGGCTTTTGCAAAAACAGCCGCCAGCCTTTTGAATTTCACAGGAATTCCCATCTTTGTCCATGTCTTTTATCGTTAAACTTTAATGGTTGCTTTATCCAATTATCCAACCCAACTATCAAACCCTACTGTTCATATGGCAAAACAAGCTTTATTTGAGGCTCTATCCCTCAAAAAATCCAACAATAATTTGCTCAATTCAGAGCCTTTCCCAATTTAGTAAGTGTTCGAGTATGCGAAGGAATTACACCCTCATAAGAATCAAATAAATGGTGTGTTTACAGATTTTTTTAACCAATTTTTCAACATTATTAAGAGTTTTAGATATTTCTAGGAATTTAATTTTCAGTTATTTGCATGATAATCTTGGAAATTTGTTGAATTAGAGGAATTTATAGTGGCGAATAATTCAATAACAAGTGAAATTCCCGTAAGTAGTGAAGAAATGCAAGTTTTATAGTGTTTAATCTCGGAAATAATTAAGAGTGTGGATTGTCTCTGGTGGTGGTGGTCATCGCGGTGGTGCCGACATTGGGTGGCATTTCTCTGGTGGTAGTTGTCGTCGTCATCGGTGATGTCGGAGTTGGGTGATGGTAGCAATGACTAATTTTCAAGGGTTAGAGTGGGAAAGTGCGTGGGGGGTGGTGGTGAACGAGACAACCCTTTTTTTTTTAAATTTCTTTTCCTTCTTTTTTTTCACATTTTAATTGTTTAGGTGGAAATATTATTAAGTTATCAATTTGCCCTTTGTAAATATGATGAAAATTATTTTTTGGAGTCAACTAATAGTCAAATTAACAGTTTCCATCCATTTCATCTCCGCGTGCAAATTGTTTAAAGAGTTGATGCCTCCAATGGCAGGATTAGGTCAAGTCTGTTAATAAATGAAAGGTTTGATGTCTTGACTGCGATTTTCCCTAACTTAAATGCATAGTCTAATTAAGAAGGCTTCTTCATTATTTAATGAGGACAAACATATACTACAATTGCTCGAATATAAATTTAACTAAAAAGTCGAGAGCCTGAGTAACAGAAGAATACATAAACACAAACATAGAAAACAAAAGTAAACTTGACTTAGTCGATACCTAAGGGCTTGTTTTGTAGATAGGACAATAGAAAACTTCAAAATCTTGACTATTGATTTTTTAGCTCTCTTGAATGTTGTGTGGCAGACATGTCCATTTGAAATTTGGATTAGCAATGCTCAAAAGACAAGGTTAAGTTGTAATATTTCTGATTCAATACAATTCATCCATGTAATACTATCTTCATAATGTTTACATATCCATCAAATGGTCAAGGTAAATCACAACATATGCATCACACTATGAACCTTCAATAAGGGCAGGAGCATGAACAGACAAAATTGTTCTGCTCCTTACCAGCTAAAAACCATATAAATCAACTAAGAAGTCGGTGTGTGCTTGGCCATTTTTACCAAATTTTGCTACCAAACTCATTTTCTACGGTATTTGACTGGTGACTGCCGTGCACATGCAAAACAGTGTCAGAAATGGACAGAGACAATATCATCCGTTGAGATTTGAAGACTAATTTGCCCTCAATGAAATAATAAAATTCCAAGTGAAGGGCAGGAAATGAAAAGAATTAAATTCTGACTGAAAGATAGAAATGGAAAGACACAAATTCCTAATTTCAAACAGAAACCTGAAACGATTTCGGCCTCAGCTTTTGTTAGGGTGGCTGTCTCATCTTCTGACACGGGGTCCACAATTGTTGACAAAAGATTGAAAAAAATGGGAAAAAAATTGGGGCCAAACAGGCTCTAAGCTTCAAAGCCATTCTAGCCCGAGCTGATTTGTTTGAATACAGTTACAAAATCCATAAGAAAAACAAGCCGTAGCATTGATCCGACTTATAATATTATTTATAGTTAAACTGTCTGCATGAATTCGGGCAATTTCTTGCTGCAGAACATTATTTGGTACTTTCTGCATGAAAGGAAAGGCACGGTATGTGAAGGCACTTTCATTTGTATCATACGTAATTAAAATATGCACATTTTCTTAAAACGTACCTGACCAATCTTCTGGCAGCGATGCTGAGCTTGAACAGTGCTTGCAATTGCTGTATTCAGATTGTATTTGAGGATCACTCTTCACTTCCTGCATAAGCATCTTCAGTTGTTTAGATCATTTTGGAATTAATTCATGAGGTCTTGAAAATTATGACCTTAACAAAAATTCAATCAAATAGTATCAAAGTAATGTTCTTTGGTAAGAAATTGCTTTCAAATATGGAGCAAGTCAAATTTTACTTCACATGGTTAGTACAACACATGAATAGGGTGCAACATATTATGGTCCACATAGGTTAGATAGGGTGCCCATGAGACTTCAAGATAGAACCTTTATATATGCAACATAGAATGTTTTAAAGACAATGAGGAGGGCCAAAGTATATTTCTTAAATGTAATGAAAATTCTCTATTTTAATTGCAGTAGTAAGTTTGGGAACATTTGGAATTACATATGAACCAGATGATATAATTTTCCCGATGCATAAGGAAACTTGCAACTGTAATAGCTAAAGACAGTTTAATTATTAGATTTTCTCTCTGACTGACCTGCGCCAAAGAAGCATGGTTGTGGCTGGGGGAGGGACTTGCACTGCCACCCACAAAGAAATGGTTCATATTTTCTTCTGCTAAATCTCTCAATCTATCAAGCTCAGGCAAAACAACCTTGCCTAAGTCCGGGCGGTCTTTCCTTCTTAGTTCTGCACATTGGATTGCTAGATTTGCAAAGTTCATGGCTTCTTCAACAGGCCAATTCGGCACACAAGGGTCCAGCATCTCTTTAAATGTCCCCCTTTCAATTGATCGGGCAACAAGGTGACTCAAGCCCATTGCTGGTTTGGCTGTTAATAGTTGTAGAAGCACAATTCCAAAGGAATAAATATCAGATTTAACCCCAAGCATTCCTGTTTGCTGATATTCAGGGTCAATGTAGCAGAATGTTCCAGCTGTTGATGTCATTCGGTATTGTGTTACATCCTCTGCTACAGAAGGAGGGACGAGTCTAGCCAATCCAACATCACTGATTTTGCTTACAAAGTTATTGTCAAGAAGAATGTTTCCTGGTTTGAGATCACGGTGAACCAGTGGCTCTGGCTTGGTTTGGTGAAGAAAGTGTAGGCCTGTGGCAATCTCTGCAGCGATACGGAATCGAAGTTGCCATGAGAGTGGCCGCGTGTTTCCTTTCCGGAAGAGACGGTCTTCCAAGCTACCATTAGCCATGTATTCATATACTAGACAACCATATTCTGGGCAAGCTCCAAGCAGTAAAACCATGTTGGGGTGTCTCATGCAACTCAGAACTTCAACCTGCATAAGGTATGTGCATAATTGTTGATTAAGTAAAATTTTATTCTTCAAGATACACTTTCTTGGATATGACGCAGTAAGTGTGATGCAAAATATGAAATCAGAAGCGCCTTATTTTATTACGAAAGAAATGCTATTTAGCAGTTAGTACTTTCTTTCACTCTCACCTCTAGGTGAAACTGTGACCTTCCTTGAGCAGCATCTGGGCGCAATACCTTAACTGCAACTAGTGTATGATCAAGACGACACTTAAAAACAGGACCATACCCTCCTTCTCCAATCTTTCGAGATTCATTAAAATATTCTGTTGCCTCTTCAATTTCATCAATAGTATATCTTCTGTATCTTAATGAAATTAATGGACTTGACGTGTCTTGATCCTCGCCTGATTCTTCAATGGCTTTCATTTCAGACTTCATTCTTTTTTGTGATTCTATTTCTTCAATTCTCTGAGCTGCTTCATTATTCTCTATGGTTGCCTTGGAGTTACCTTGCTCTTGTTGAGAAGTCTTTTTCTTTGCTTCCTCTGAAAATCGAGCCTCTTCTAATCTTTGTTCTTCTTCCATCCTCCATCGTTGGAGCTCCACTGCCTGTACCACATATAAGTTAGCAATCATACAGGATGGTGAAAATTTATAAGGAATATCTATTCTAACCTACCTTTTCTTTTGCTGTTAGAGCTTCTTTACAGGCAGTGCTATACATTTCCATTGTTCTCTGCAACTCTAGCTTTAGCCTTCTCATTTCAGCTTCAACATCATCCTGTAGAAGCAATCATCAGAATCTAATCAACATGTTCATCCAGTGATTTTATCATGAGGATGATATTACAAATGATTACAAACAAGTAATTTCATATTTTTAAGATGTATAAATATTTAAGATCCTGTCGTCAAGATGTTGTCCTTACATTTTCAAGTGAAGATGATGAGAAGTCAGTAAAAGAACTGAATGCGCTCCATTTGGCCACTGAGGGCATTGAGCCATTACTACTTTCTGAGCTGGTTGACAATCGTGAGGTTCTACCCGAATCCATGCCATCGAGGATCATACGATCCGTGCTTGGCCTATCAGAACTTATGAATGATATATCTGATTCAGATTCTGAGAGATCGCCGAACAACTTTCCATTGAAACCTTTTGGTGGCCTTGAAAATGGAGACCTGTATCTTAAAACATTACGGACAAATCTTGGCTTCTATATTTATTTTCTGAAAAAGGATGTTTTTCATATAGATTGGCAAATTTGACCCAAGGAGTTGGGGAACAGAGAGGGAAACAATAATACTTTTACTGGAGAGACTTACTTGAGTAAATCGTGTTCATCAAGAAGCATCAACTTTCGAGGTGTCCTTCCTGTAACTGCTCAACATTTTTGTTTGTATTACATAAACAAGATAAATTGGAACAGATGGAAAAAAATAATACAAATGGAAAGAAGGACAAACCTTTGAGACTGGGAGTATGCCTGGGAGTGGGACCTGCATCAGTGGAAAAATTATTACCACCATTAGGATGGTCCTGCATTTGGTGTATTTGGATATGAAGAGGGGAAGTGAATGGTGCTGGACGAGAAGCATTCCGCACAGCGGAGATCTTTGATTTCGAGATAACATAAACAGTGCAGAAGTCCGGCGCTACTTTGCATACACAGGTCGGTATGTCTACCGTCTTCAATCTCCTGTCGCAAACAGTATGTGGGAAATTTCTTGAGATTAAATTGGAAAAAAATTAAAGAGGATTTGGGTGATACAATTATGTTTTCAAAGCTCTAATTAAATCTAGTTTCTCTGTTAAACTGTTCAATGTATGTTCAATTCATTGTCTGCTTCATCTTGGTAATGGAATAAATTTATCTATATCATCACAGGCAGCACGAATAATTGAAGCTGAAATTGTTGAAGACAATAAAATAAATGTCCCTCACATCACCTACAGTTTAAGCTTTTAATGGTGATTAAATATTGTATCGGAGAACACAACTCACATGAGTTTTTAAGGCTCATATCAACCATTTATGAAAATCATGTGCATGTTGGGTGATGGAAAGTATAAATTTGACTTCTAGATGAGGTACTTCAACGGAAATAAAGGAAATTATAGTAACCTGATAAAACCATGACGAGATGCACCAAGAACCAAGTTCTCAATTGCAGCATGGGCAGCATAATCTGTTAGTGCTTTTGCTATGTCTGTATCCTCCAGTACCACATCAAAGCATTGTATCTGTTAACATGGATTTGCATGCAGTTAATCACAATAAAAACAGACAAGGTTTTGAGTACACTATTCAGATACTTATGTTGTTTAAACTCAAAAGCTTGTCTGGCGACAATTCAAATTGACAATATAAACACCCGAATTATTTTAGCTTACATCTTTGCGAGTACAAAAGCAATGGAAGGTAACGAATAGCTCTTTAGTAAGTCTTTCAAGTGTTTGCTGGCGCACACCTGCAGCTGCATACAGATCGTGAATGGAAAAATTGTTCGCAAATGTCCCTTGGACAAAAACAAGGAATTGAAATAAGTGTGTTGTCGCAGCTCTAGAGCTATCAGAATATCATTTCGTTATAGATTTAATATCGATAGATATTTCTGTAAAATACATGCCAAGCATACAATTAATATACATTCCTCATTCTTATAAAAATAATGGCTAGCCACAGGGTAAATATGCCGCTGCTAAGCTGCTTCGACTTATCTCAACACCATTTGTGGGTTCTGCATTGTTGATGAGATTCTTTAGGAACCGTCTGCCTTGCATATAAAAGCAGGCAATATGCATGTAATTATGATAATTTTTATCTACTGCAGTTATTCTCAATCAATCCAGTTCTACTTCACCATCATCGTAGCATTTCATTCTATGTCAAGCTATGGACTCGTTTGACATGACTTTTGCTTTTGCTTTTACCTTTACTTTCTATAGAAGAACTTCTGGAGAAAAGTTACCTTAGTTTTTATTTGGAAATTAATTATCAAAATAGTTTCCTATTTCAAAAAGTGATTTTAAAGAAAGTTACATTAGACCAGCTTTCTCTAAAAATTTTTCAAACTAGAAAAAGCACATTTATAAAATTAGCCAAATGATCAAAAGTCATGTCAAATGGACACTATGCCTAGTTGCATGCTGAATGAATGCATGCTTTTGGAAGCTATGCCTCCTACCTGACCAACATTTCCTATATCTCTGCTT
>NW_019239351.1:105803-107014 GCF_002742605.1 Olea europaea var. sylvestris
ATGTCATTTTTATTAAAATTTGATGTTTGTCACTAAGAAAAATGATAGAAATAAGAAGGTAACTAAAATTAGTGATAAACACTTAAAAAAGAAAAAGTGATAAAAAATTTTAAAAAGTGACAAAAATCCAAAAAAAGTGGTAGAAATTTTAAAAAGTGAACAATTAAAAAATTGATATTAATTAAAAAAAGTTACACATATAAAAAAATTGAAAGAATATAAAAGGTGTCAAACACTCAAAAGGTAGCCCCAAAAAAAAAAAAGTGACAATTTTTTTTTTTTTTAAAATGACACATTCAAAAAAAGTTACTAACTCAAAAAACTGATGTAAATTTAAAAAAAAAAAGTGACGAAAAATCAAAAAAGTGACGAAATTCAAAAAAAAAAAGAAAGTGACAAGCACTAAACAAAAGTGATAAAAATAGTATGATGGTGGTTTTCTTATTGAATAATTAGTATCTATTTCATCTGTTAAGACTTTTGGTAAAAAATTTCAATAAAATGACAAATTTTCAAAAAAAGTGACAAAAAATTGAAAAAAAGTAAGAAAATTTGAAAAAAAAAATGTAAAAACAAAAAAGTGACAATCTCTTTTGATAAAGCCTCAACAATAAATACTCACACGTTTCAGTCTAAATTGACCACCACCACCCACTCCCACGATAGTGATTTGTATATTTGCATCTAGAGCTAATTATAGTCCACTCCATATATGAATTTTTTGTTTTTTCTTTTACTTTTATCCTTTTATTACCCCTCTCCCCAAAAAAAGACTATACAGAGAATAGTATTTGGAGTCTCTAAACTAAGATGGTGGTGATCAAGGGTGTGGATTTATAAACTACCTAGAAATTGCACCAACCAGACAGATAAACAACTCGCCTGTAGAAACTGCTTTGCACATGTTAATTGCTTGACATATAACTGCTGAAAGTAACCGCTTCAGTGAACTTTAGTCCGGTCAGCTCCAAACTTGTCAACAAGCTGATTTCCGTGCCTGCATATCACGAAATTTGCTAAATTAATTCTGAAGAAGGATCTTAATTTTTTTTTTCCATTTTCAGGTTTCAGGTTAGTGATAGAACATATCAAAACATATATGGAAATTTGTCAACAGAAGTTGCAATGAACCGGCTCAGTCGTCATGCATTAATGGCGACAGGAAGTCTTCTGCCTTGGTTCAACCAAATAGTTGCTTGTATAATTAGAAA
>NW_019239351.1:107230-113838 GCF_002742605.1 Olea europaea var. sylvestris
CATATGTTTACAAGGCTTTCATCTCCTGTGGAATTCCATAATTGTAAGGGTTGAAGTCCATCATAGAAGTGAAGAAGGGAATATAGATTATAAATGGAGGTAAAGACACATTACATTTTGAAGGGAATGTGGAAAATATGGAGAGATTACTTTGCCCATCTTAGAAATGGTAAATTGAAACTAATGGGATGTATAATAGGTCAATTAATGAACTATAATACGATTATGGTCCAAAGGTCTTTGAGCTTCATATTTTTATTTTTTATGGTGTCAAAAATACAAGGTTTAGGACTCCATTGCACTTTTATAAAAGACTTGAGACCTTGACTGCAATTATCCCTATGACATATTGCTTGCTTCTTGCATGTTCTTGTGGAGGGATACTTGGGGTTGACCAAAATGCATTCATTTTTTAAATACAAATGAAAAATAATAACACATTTAAGCCTTTTAATTATTAAAAAAAAAAATTTATCCTAATACTTGAGAATTAACGTAACCCTATTATATAGCTGTTTTTCAAAACTAAAATCAATAGAAATTATATTTTCTTATTTAAAGACATGGTGAACGACAATTAATATGGTCAGAAATTGATTTGGTTTTTGCATTTTTTTTTTTCATCTGCACTTAGAATCTTTAATATTATTATCTGTCGTGATGAGTTTTATAATTTATCAAGAATTCTATTGAAATCAGCTCGTTTGGTGTAATTTAAAAAGTTAATAAAAATTTAAGTTAAAATTAAGTATTAATTTTAACCATATATTTTATATAATTCACAACTTTTATTAAATTTTTAACCATACAATTCCTTAACTTTTGTCAAAATCTTCTAAAAAAATTAGATTTTTAGCTGTACCAAGCAAGGTGTTACGTTTCGCCACATGTGGCTCCAAGTCATCGGGCCCTCTTATCCACATGGTTGACCACTGGGACTCTTTGGTCAAGTAGTCGACCCACTCAAATATTGAAAACGCCTCCATGAAGCACGAGTGATGGGGCCTGGGAGATTAATCCAAAACCCATTTGTGTCTCTTCTGCTAAAGTAGAGGTTCTGACGCGAGGAGGTTCCACGAAGTCCGAAGCTCGCTATTGCTAGTGACGATCTGCACAAAGAAAATCTTGAACTTATGTATGAAATCATTTGAAATGATTGATGGAACATTTGTAATGAGTATAAATATCAAGACTTGTCAATGGAGTAACGGATCTGTGTAAGCATTAAGCGCATCACAGGCTAACGAGTCAAAATTGATGCCTATGATTAGATACTTAGACTAGAGAGATGAGGTCATGTGCATTTACATCCAAGAGCCACCATTTCATTTGTAATGCTATAAATACCCTCCCCCTTGTAACATTTAAGGGTAATACAACTTTAGCTACTCAGCCCCCGTTTGAGCCCCATTATTTTTCATTACATTAAATTAAAATTTTCTCTCTTCTACTTTTAACCACATAATTTTCAATAAAATAATATTACACGTAAATAAAAAACTTTTCAACCACTCATTTTAAAAATTAAAAAAAATACTATTCATCTCATTATAATCTACAAATAATGGGCTCAAACAAGGGCTCAAAGTCACCCATCGTTTTCTCTCTTATTGATTTTACTCATACTTGGCACCGAATTTACATCATTTTGCTTTGATCGAGTTACTCACGATTGGTTATCATTATACAATCATTTCATAAATTCATTGCTAAAACCCAAACACATTTGTCTCGCGTTGTTGAGCTTCTCCCACATGTACATTTTCAGAGTGTTTGCGACTAGCAACCCATCCCTACCTCTTGAAATTAGCTCCCGTGTGTGCAAGTAGGCTTGACATCCGTTGTCCACAGAAATCGTGGTCAATAGATTAGCACCATCGTGGGAAACCAAACTACAACCACAAGCGTCCCCATGGAAAAGCTTGCTACAAAAATTTTGGCATTCCTTTGGAAAAGGATTTATTTTTGACGTCGACCCCATCACATCACAGGCATGGTGGCATGCGAATGGCTGCTCAACTTATGAGGGAAATAACCACCATGGCAACCACCTGAGGAAAAGGCAAGAACATGTCCCTTATGTTGGCCAGCCTAGGAATAGGTGATGAGGTGGCTAGGAATCAAGCGGGCCCATCCAATCCACCACCAAGGTATCAAGCTGATGATGAAGAGGATTCGGATAAACCCTAGCGATCTTGTAAATTGGATGATGATGATGAAAATTTACCCTTTTGACAAGAATTGAGAAATGCTCTAGTGCCAAAATCAAGACTCAACGATGTACAACGTATTATTGAGATGATGAGATAGGAGATTTGCAAGGAGTTGATTGACCATAGAAACAGAGCCAGTAGAGGTCGTAACCTCAAAAAGCCAATGTGGGAGAGGAACTATCTCTCACTTGATGGATCACCAATAGAACCAGGCCATTAGCGAAATTGCTCTCAACTCGAGATAGTCATTTGCTACGGCCACTTTGAACATAATGCCCACATTAGCCTATGAAGATGTCACTCTCAAGACCAACGTACAACAAATGAAAGTAAGGCAACATGCCCCTCGAAGAGGAAGAGGCCCAAAGTAAGGTTCGGGACCTAGAGGTAGGTCAAATCCCCTCACATATTGTAGTTAGCATCATTCTTACAACCATGATACGGTAGATTGTAAGGACATCACCCAGCACTCAAGGCAAGCGAGTCTTTGAGATGGACGAAGGAACGATTTTCCTCAAGAAAATAGGCCTCGTTGAGATAGGATCAGTCTGCTAAGCGTGAGAAGGCCACGACCTATTGTTGGGAAGTATCCCCCAACGAAGACAAGAGCGTGAAGGCATAAGGCTGAGAGAGTAGCGATAGCGTAGGGGCTACCAAGCTAATGTGGAAGAAGCCCCAATCCACGAAATCAACACCATCTTTGGAGGCCCCTGTGTTGGAGAATGAACAAGAAATTCTCAAATGAACTATGTCAGAGAGGCAAAGGCCCCCCGTTGACTAGCTACATAGTGAATGGTAGTTCCAAAAGAAGTTAAGTACTGCCAATTGTATTTACCTAGGAAGATGCGAAGGGTATCCAATTCTCTTATTGTGAAGCTCTTATTGTAAAGTCCGTGGTAGCTCGAAATGGGCTAAAATGGATGCTAATGGATAATGGTAGCTCCGTTAATATTTTTTTTAGGGCCACTTTTGATCAAATGATCGTGGATCATGAGCTAACTCTTATCACCACCCCTGTATAGCTTCATCGATAATAGTATCATTCCAAGGGAAAAAAATAACACTTGTGACTTAAATGGGAGAGCCACCTTAAAAAAATTTGAACTTCATAAACATCTTGATAGTAGATAGTGTGTCAGCTTACCATGTGGTGCTAGGAAAATCCGCTCTAAAGGGTTTGGGAGCTATCATCTCTATCCAACTATATATGAAATTCCTAATTGAGAAAGGGATGGTGACGATTGGAGTTGATCAAGAGGAGCTCGGTAGTGTTATTTGAACTCCATTAGAAAGGCAGAGCCTGCAGACGTCAACGTAATCATTGTTGACATGGACATTTTGGACGTCCCAGGTAGACAAGGTCTCAAACAAGAGGACGCCCGAAGAAGTGTTCATACTCGATGAGTTGGAACCTCGTACCATCGAGCCTGAGCAATAGACAACACCTGTGGAAGAGCTAGAAAGTTTCTAGGAAGATTAATTGGATACCACTAAGTTGTTGTAGGTGGAAAAAGGTTTACTTCAAGAAATTAAGGAAGAGATCAAGGACTTCCTATGGAAAAATCTTGACGTCTTTGCTTGGAGGCATGAGAATATGGTGGGCATCGACCCCAAGCTCAGCTGCCACTACCTGAAAATTGATCCCGCAGTTGCCTGTATAAACAAAAGAGAAGTATAATACCTTAAGTAAACAAAACAATAAAATAACCATGAGGTGGTGGATTAGGATATATATCCACCATCCCCCCCCCCCCCCCCCCCCCCCCCCCCCCCCCCCCCCCCCCACCCCAAAATCAATTCCCGACCACCGCCACCTCCATCTCCACCTCCATTCCCAGCCATAAAGACCCCACCCCACTTATTATTATAATCAATTCTACCAGTAAATTATATGTATGTATATATATGTGGACAAACTCATAGTGTGTGTATGGTGGGTTGTTGCAGGGTCTCCAATCTCTAGGTATTCCTTTCTTGGCTGCATTTCTTTAGTATATTTCTTCCAGTGAACATTTTGAGTTCAAATCAAGAAATACACACTGATTGAGAAACCAATAGCAAAACCCAAATTATGCAAACCCAAGAAGAAAGTTTTGGAAATTGAGGCAAATGTTTCCCCTAATATTGGGAGTAAAACATTCCATTGATTTTACCATACATCCTTAATATTGGAAGTGACCTACAGAAAGTTCATTTTTTTGAACCATAGATCTGTGGCCTATGGGTTACATTTTCGTTTGGATTTTTATGGTTGGAGATGGATATGGAGGTGGAGGTGGAGATGGAGATGGCGGTGGTCGGGAATTGATTTTGGGTTGGGGGTGGGGGTGGGGTGGGAGGAAGAAGATGATTTGTTTTTATTTTCTAATTTCTTTTTTTTTAATTCAATTTCTAAAGTTATTTTAATGTAATAAATGAAAAGTTACTATTTTACCCTTTCAAAAATATTAAAAATATGGTCAAAATCAAAATTTTTGGTCAACTAACAGACATTTGGATGAAAACCGTCAAAAAAGACCTCCGCCGCAATGTTTCGAAAGGTTTGGGGTGACGGTTGCAACAAATTAAAGGTTTGGGGAAAGTCTGCTAATATTTTAAAAGTTTGGGGCCTTTGCTGCAATTTTCCCATAAAATTCGACTATTTTGAAATTGTGTAACTAAGAACATAACGGAGTACTTCGGTGTTATTATTAAAGTATATGTCTCGATTAAAAGACTATTAAAAGTATGTTCAAAAATATAATATTCATTATTTTGGTCAGTTTAATTTATTTTTGAAACTCTGGACTAAATTGATAAGCAAGAAATTTGAGTAGTAACTAATATTTTTGAACAAATGGATATTGGTTTAATTTCTTAACTAAAATAATGATTTAGTTGTTGGAAGGAGTCCAATATACGAATTTCTTGAAACTTGTCACCATACTTAAAACAATTTTGACGATGATTCAAACAACAACGTGGCTTGTGTAGTGATGAAATTCATTCTTCGTTCAAAAGTTAAATATATACACAACAAATAATGGCAAGAGGATTTAAATCAAAATTTTACATTTTACTTATTTATTTATTACGACATGTTACAGCAGAAACCTCTATATAATATTAAATAAGTCGACCATTAAATTTTGTTGTGAGTTGTGACGTCTCATTCTAATTCAAATATGAAGTACACTTTCATAAATATGTACTTAATGTCCATAAAATTCTCTTTAGAATTTAATACTGAATTAGAGAGATATATAAAAGTAGAGTTTCAGCAATTAAATTTATTTATTTATTTATATATTATTATTATTATTATTATTATTATTATTATTATTTTGATAAACGAAAATTTGATGCAATCAATAGTATGTAATTATGTATCCCTTTTGTGACCAACTTTACGTCATCCCACACCTGGTCAATATTGCAGTCAAGTTTGGGGATTTTACATTTAAGGATTTGTTGTGTATTCAGTTTAAAATAGACACGAGAATTTTGAATATTTTAGTTTTTAGAGCGTCAACCATTGTGGCTGTGTGTGTACAATAAAATCTCCATAAAATGATAATATTGGGATTGAATAAAATTCTAGTTAATTTATTAATTTAGTTATATATTTCGTGAAGTAATTTTTAAAATGTTAAACGTGATAGGGATATGAACACCTATTTAATTATCCTAGTTAAATGATGATGGACTAGCCTATTAATTCTCTCTCTCTCTCTCTCTCTCTCTCTCTCTCTCTATATATATATATATATATTAATTTATCATATATTAATTTATATTGATCTAACTATACATTATTTTTTGAGACGCAAATTTTCTATTGTGTGTTTAATCTAAGCCATATTTATTTCCCCATTGTCAAAGTTTTTCTTTTTATTAGATTTGATCAATAAATTAATATTGCACTAATTAGATAAGTTGAATTTCTTATTTGTCCAAACAAACATCCAACCATGTGCCTGTATTTTGTTTCTTCAGCCACAATTTAACTAACAAATTTAACTAGCAATTTTTCTTAAGAAATAGGTATAAAAAAAACAAGATTCCTTTCTTATATTGTCATACATATTTTTCTTATTGCGCTAAATAACTTGAAATTCTCATTTGTCCAAATTTCTCTCATATATAAAAAAACAATTTGACCTCATAAACACCATCACTGTTTAAATTTGCACTCAACTTATAGCCTATAAATACCTCTTATAACTGCTTCATCTCCTCATCCCCTCTCTCTTTCTCTCTCTCTCTCTCTCCCTATCTCTAGGACACACATACATACGAAAAAAAAAATGGCTGGAGCTTTAAGTTTTTTCCTTGCTTTCCAATATTTCCTCCTGACCTTCTTCCACTACTCATCAATTGCCGTAAATGCTAATTACAATATCCAAAGTTTGGGAG
>NW_019239351.1:118527-121276 GCF_002742605.1 Olea europaea var. sylvestris
CTTTTCAATTCTTTAATATACTACAAAACTTGACACCGTGCGCTTGCGGTATAAAATCACGTTATATAAAACGCGTGGCAGTTAGCAGTTCCAATTTGTTGAGTTTGATTTATACATGGAAAAATATGGTCAATAGGTCTCAACTCCACTCACATCCATGTAGCCTTTTTCAATACATTTGGATAAATCGTTAGTAATATGTAACCTTCTTTGAAGATGGGAAGAGGCATTTACATTACTCCAACAATCAAGTCACTCTATATATGAGTGCGGGACGTATGAAAGATATTAACCACAACAGTTTTTAGGTACTGATGGTATGAGAGAATAAATATGAGCATAATAGTACTCTTTTTTTTTTTTTTGACTTGAGTGTGTAAAATTGCATTACTTTCAAAGGGTACTACGTGTGAGTTTTTATAGTGGAAGAGAATGAATACTTACAATTAGATAAAAAGATACATGACCTCATCATGATGACCAAGTGTCATCTCCTAGGTGTCACTCGGTCAATCCTAAGTTCAGGGACACTTAATGTTTTTGAAAAGTACTTATCCTATAACCTATACCTGACCTTTGAAAAGTAGACTAATAGTTGACCACGAAGCATCTGATGTCAAGATATAACTTCAATCAATCATAGAAACATTTTATATAGAATATCTCTTAGAAGAGTTGAAGTGGGAGACATTTACTCTTATTAGGATGCTAATTGCCTCTGATTCACTTTGCAACAGGTTATAGCATCGCGGTTGAGGTGATGCAAACTTCGATTACCTTAATCTATGGCCTCGACTAGGCCATATAGGATAATGATGTGGAGTGTAGGCCAGTTTGAGCTTGCTAGCTGATTGGGATTCTCATTGGCCATTGTTTAGAGCCTCATTAGCAATTGCGTAACATTTAATAGTTATTATTGCAAACTGACCAAATATTCACTATATTTCTTGTTTTTAATTGTGAACCGATAAGATTTAAATTTAAATCTTAATTCTTATGGAAACGATATTTTTTTATCATTTTACATATTACTTGTCAATTATATATATATATATATTTTTTTAAACTATATATATATATATATATATATATATATATATATATATATATATAGTTTTAAAAATATTTGTTAAAAACATTAGTATATGGAAAGGTTCTCTTGAAATAATAGTTTTAAAAAAATCAGAAATAAATATTATTAGTTTTAAAAATTAAATTAATATTGATAGTTTTAATTTGAGATATTTTTATAAAAATGATAAATCAAAAGTAAAATAATAATTTTTTAATAAAAAATAGCCGATTATTAGCTGTAAATATTAAATTAAAATAAACAGAACTGCAAAGATAGTGAACAAGGAACAATAACCAAGTATGATTGGTCTAATTGGCAGATGACGTCATTTTTATCCTTCAAATTCAGATTTGCAAGCAATCACACAACGACACCCCGGTACCTAAACATCTTTTACTCCAAAAAATTGAGTCTTTACTCCGAATCACAAGAAAGATGCATCTATGGCCATCTATGAGGCTGAGAGACTCGTTCAAGAACGCTTACATAAAGAAACTTGAATGCAATCTTAACAGAATGAAATCCGAAAAGCAGCGGCAGCGGCAGCGGCAGCAGCAGTCCCAGAATCAGCAGAAACTGTTGGACGATAAAGAAGACGATGATAATAATAGTTCGGATGTTTCTAAGACTGGAGGCTTCCTTGTTCTTTGTAGAGAATTGCTGATGGTGCTCTCTTGCTGCTATTGCTGTTTCTGCTGTGGAGGTAAACCCTATTTTACTATCTTTGTTCTGTGTCGGTTGGAAGTTTATTTGGATTTTGAACTGATGCAATTTTTGCAGTGTGAATTTGTGCCTTTGAAGTGAAATTCAAGGAAATTCAATTTGAAGTCAAAAATTGTTTCTAATTTGAACCAGTGTAATCATTATATGGATTAACTTTATATCCTCATGTTTTCAACTTGTCGAAGAGGGCTTTACTCTGAGTTCGTCCCTTTGCTCAAACCTGTACCCAACTTCCATAACTTAAAAGCTATGGTCTTGGCTTATAGTGATTAAAGTCTACGTTTCCCTTATTTATCATAAATTAGATTAGAGTTTCAGCTAATTCCTTTGTGCATCACAGTAATTACTGTTGGATAACTGCAGGCAAGGAATGACATTATACAACAGAAGTTTAAGTAAATCGCGAATAAGATTAACTAAATTCTGATACGAGGTTCATTCCCTTGGTGCATCTTATTTACTATTTCATGATTCAATGATCAAACTTTGAAATTTTCTAGATTCGGTGTATTTTTTTTCGTATTTTACTGTATAATGATATTTTAATAAAAATAATTTAGGCTTACTGATCCTTATTGTGATGGATGAAAGGCGTAAAAACTAAAGGTGTTCTGATTCATAATTTTTCTGGTATTGGATTTACATTTGACATGAAGCTGGATAGTCAACTATCAAAATGAATGGTATGTGCTTGTCTGAAATTGCGTGTTGCGTTAAACCTTTCCTTGTTATCCTTAGGCAAAAACAACTTTTGGTTCGGTTTGATGACACTAATGCAAAGATTTGTGCAACTTTTTGATGCTTATAAAATGTTTTGACCTTTAAAAAGTCAGAGGTGAGTATTGTTGCAGAGTGAAATTACATATTGCTGGGAGGACTTAGCTCTGAGATTTAGCTATTTTTAGAGACTCAGAAGAATCAAAAGACCTAAGAGACCATAAACAAGGTCAT
>NW_019239352.1:0-700 GCF_002742605.1 Olea europaea var. sylvestris
AGAGTTGTTCAAAAAGAGGGTGAATGGCGTGGCTAGAATTGAAGGGGGCCAATAAAAAATGACTGGTTAAAAGAAGATTACGAGCATCTATAGCCTCTGCCTCCGCTTTAGTAATGGTATGAAAATGGTCAACTAAGTTCCTTGAATAGCAAGAAGGAACAGGCCAAGTTTGGCCAAAACCAAGCTGACGAGCAAAAAATTGGGGAGCATAAATCTCTACCCCCGCTTTGGCATTGGTCCCAGTTAGAATATCATGAAATAGCTCCCTCCCAGTTAAAAACTGGATCCAAATGAGCAGGGAGGTGCTCCCGTTATCTATAGTGGAGGGGGGATGTACATAGTTTGGAGTCAAAAAAGGAGGAAAATGAAAAAAGGAAGGGATTGAATCCAAAGAATAAAAGAATGAAAAAATGTCCCTTTTGGACATATTTACAGGAGTTAAGGGCTCCGTGGCTAGCCCATAACAGCTAGCAGAAGGGCGAGAAATGGATGGAGCACCAAGCGATGGAAAATAGGATCTCAACCACAGTTGAGTGAACCAAAGAGGTCCACTGCCAGTGGGAGATGCACCATTCTTCAATTAAGCTTGAAGAGGCGCCATGCCTCTATAAAGGGCAGCCAAAAACAAAGAACATAAATCCAAAGGCCTGCCACGCGCCAATTCATGCGCTATAGGTAAATAACTCAGGGAGGGCTTTAT
>NW_019239352.1:861-1297 GCF_002742605.1 Olea europaea var. sylvestris
AGATTCACCAGGGCCCCAACATCCCTTAAGGTAATAGACATGGGGCCAAGGGGGAAAATGAAGGTGTTATACTCAGGAGACCAAAAACTCAAAGCAATTGAAAAGAGTGCTGAATCAAAAGTAGGAGGGCGAATAGAGATTTCCAACAAATCAAAAATCCTAGCGCTATCAAAAAGTGCCTTAGTAGGACCATGACCCACAAGGTGAGCATGCCACCTACGAAAAGCTACATCAGATTTAGGCCAAGTGCGAATACCTCTTTCGCGAAGTGGCCCCAGCGGCAGAGAGTTTAGAAAAGGAGGGCCATGAGTGCAAGGGAACAGCTGACCCACCGCCTCTTCAACTGCCTCCGCATTGTTGAAGAAAGGACCCAAGTAAAACTCATTACGTCCAACGTCGGCGGGCGCGAGAAAACTTGGGGTTATGTATGGGCGAC
>NW_019239352.1:1575-1845 GCF_002742605.1 Olea europaea var. sylvestris
GAAATTCTTGAGAATTTCGAATGTTGCTGGAAACACAAAGTGAATATGGCAAAATTCAATAATTATTATTAATTTTGCCATATTGGGGGGTAATTATTGACACATAAAAATTCAATCCAAATCGAACAGCCCAAGGAGTGAAGCCCAATTGGAGGACCCCCAAATCAGATAGCCCAAAGAACGAAGCCCAATTGAACAAATCAAGATGAAGGCCCAAATAAGGAGGCCCAAGAATGCGGTAACGCCATCGCCCAAGTTTGCAAGTCGCCC
>NW_019239353.1:0-1845 GCF_002742605.1 Olea europaea var. sylvestris
TGACAGGTTGATTGGAAATAAAATCCGCGCCGGGGGCAATTTCGTAATTTTTCGCGACGGTGTCGAAATGGGATCAAATTTGATATGTTGATCGGAAACAAAAATCGCGTCGGGGGCAATTTCGTCATTTTTCACGACTGTGTCGGAATGTGCTGAAATTTTGCAGGTTGACTTGAAACTAAAACCGCGCCGTGCGCAATTTCGTCATTTTTCACGGCGGTGTCGGAATGGGCTGAAATTTGGCTGGTTGACTGGAAGCAAAAATCGCGCCGGGGGCAATTTCGTCATTTTTCTCGACGGTGTCGTAATGGGCTGAAATTTTGCAGGTTGACTTGAAACTAAAACCGCGCCGTGCGCAATTTCGTCATTTTTCACGACGGTGTCGGAATGGGCTGAAATTTGGCTGGTTGATTGGAAGCAAAAATCGCGTCGGGGGCAATTTCGTAATTTTTCGCGACGGTCTCGGAATGGGCTGAACTTTGGCTGGTTGACTGGAAACGAAAATCGCGCTAGGGGCAATTTCGTCATTTTTCGCGACGGTGTCAAAATAGGAAATTTGACAGGTTGATCGGAAATAAAAACACCGCTAGGGTAAATTTCGACATTTTTCGCGACGGTGCCGGAATGTGCAAAAATTTGGCAAGTTGATGGGAACCAAAAATTGCGCCGGGGGCAATTTCTTAATTTTTCGCGACGGTGTCGGAATGGGTTAAAATTTGGCAGGTTGATGGGAAGCAAAAAAATGCGTCGGGGGCAATTTCGTCATTTTTCTCGACGGTGTCGTAATGGGCTGATATTTTGCAGGTTGACTTGAAACAAAAACCGCGCCGTGGGCAATTTCGTCATTTTTCACGACGGTGTCGGAATGGGCTAAAATTTGACTGGATGATCGGAAACAAAAATCGCGTCGGGGGCAATTTCGTCATTTTTCACGACGGTGTCGGAATGGGCTAAAATTTGACTGGATGATCGGAAACAAAAATCGCGTCGGGGGCAATTTCGTCATTTTTCACGACGGTGTCGGAATGGGCTAAAATTTGACTGGATGATCGGAAACAAAAATCGCGTCGGGGGCAATTTCGTCATTTTTCACGACGGTGTCGGAATGGGCTAAAATTTGACTGGATGATCGGAAACAAAAATCGCGTCGGGGGCAATTTCGTCATTTTTCACGACGGTGTCGGAATGGGCTAAAATTTGACTGGATGATCGGAAACAAAAATCGCGTCGGGGGCAATTTCGTCATTTTTCACGACGGTGTCGGAATGGGCTAAAATTTGACTGGATGATCGGAAACAAAAATCGCGTCGGGGGCAATTTCGTCATTTTTCACGACGGTGTCGGAATGGGCTAAAATTTGACTGGATGATCGGAAACAAAAATCGCGTCGGGGTAATTTCGTCATTTTTCGCGACTGTGTCGGAATGGGCTCAAATTTGACAAGTTGATTGGAAATAAAATTCGCGTCGGGGGCAATTTCGTAATTTTTCGCGACGGTGTCGAAATGGGATCAAATTTGACAGGTTGATCAGAAACAAAAATCGCGTCGGGGGCAATTTCGTCATTTTTCGCGACTGTGTCGAAATGGGCTGAAATTTTGCAGGTTAACTTGAAACAAAAACCGCGCCGTGGGTAATTTCGTCGTTTTTCGCGACGGTGTCGGATTGGGATGAAATTTGGCTGGTTGACTGGAAGCAAAAATCGCGCCGAGGGCAATTTCGTCATTTTTCGAGACGGTGTCGGAATGGGCTAAAATTTGACTGGTTGACTGGAAACAAAAATCGCGTCGGGGGTAATTTCGTCATTTTTCGCGACTGTGTCGGAATGGGCTCAAATTTGACAGGT
>NW_019239354.1:0-1845 GCF_002742605.1 Olea europaea var. sylvestris
TTCGACACCGTCGCGAAAAATGACGAAACTCGCCCCGGCGAGATTTTTGTTTCCGATCGACCTGTCAAATTTGAGCCCATTTCGACACCGTCGAGAAAAATGATGAAATTTCCCCCGGCGCGATTTTTGTTTCCGATCGACCGGTCAAATTTAAGCCCATTCGAGACCGTCGAGAAAAATGACGAAATTGGCCCCGGTGCGATTTTTGTTTCCGATCGACCTGTCAAATTTTAGCCCATTTCGACACCGTCGCGAAAAATGACGAAATAGGCCCCGGCGCTATTTTTGTTTCCGATCGACCGGTCAAATTTAAGCCCATTCGAGACCGTCGAGAAAAATGACGAAATTGGCCCCGGTGCGATTTTTGTTTCCGATCGACCTGTAAAATTCAGCCCATATCGACACTGTGGCGAAAAATGACGAAATTGACCCCGGCGCGATTTTTCTTTCCGATCGACCTGCCAAATTTCAGCCCATTTCGACACCGTCGCGAAAAATGACGAAATTGCCCCGGCGCGATTTTTTGTTTCCGATCGACCTGTAAAATTCAGCCCATATCGACACTGTGGCGAAAAATGACGAAATTGACCCCGGCGCAATTTTTGTTTCCGATCGACCTGTAAATTTCAGCCCATTTCGACACCGTAGCGAAAAATGAAGAAATTGGCCCCGGCGCGATTTTTGTTTCCGATTGACCTTTCAAATTTCAGCCCATTTCGACACCGTCGTGAAAAACGACGAAATTGGCCACGGAGCGATTTTTGTTTCTGATCGACCTGTCAAATTTCTGCCCATTTCGACACCGTCGCGAAAAAGACGAAATTGACCCCGGCGCTATTTTTGCTTCCGATGGACCTGTCAAATTTCAGCCCATTTCGACACCGTCGTGAAAAACGATGAAATTGGCCCCTGGGCGATTTTTGTTTGCGATCGACCTGTCAAATTTCTGCCCATTTCGACACCGTCGCGAAAAATGACGAAGCTCGCCCCGGCACGATTTTTGTTTCCGATCGACCTGTCAAATTTGAGCCCATTTCGACACCGTCGCGAAAAATGACGAAATTCGCCCCGGCGCGATTTTAGTTTCCGATCGACCTGTCAAATTTGAGCCCATTCCGACACCGTCGCGAAAAATGACGAAATTGCCCCCGGCGCGATTTTTGTTTCCGATCGACCTGTCAAATTTCAGCCCATTTCGACACCGTCGCGAAAAACGACGAAATTGCCCCTGGCGCGATTTTTGATTCCGATCGACCTGTCAAATTTCAGCACAATTCGACACCGTCGCGAAAAATGACGAAATTGACCCGGCGCGATTTTTGCTTCCGATCGACCTGTTAAATTTCAGCCCATTTCGACACCGTCACGAAAAACGACGAAATTGCCCCCGGCGCGATTTTTGTTTCCGATCGACCTGTCAAATTTCAGCCCATTTCGCCACCGTCACGAAAAATGACGAAATGGCCCCCGGCGCGATTCTTATTTCCGATCAACCTGCCAAATTTAAACCCATTCAGACACAGTCGCGAAAAATGACCAAATTACCCCCGGCGCGATTTTTGTTTCGGATCGACCTGTCGAATTTCAGCATATTTCGACGCCGTCTCGAAAAATGACGAAATTGGACCCGGCGCGATTTTTGTTTCCGATCGATCTGTAAAATTTCAGCCCATTTCGACACCGTCGCGAAAAATGACGAAATTGGCCCCGGCACGATTTTTGTTTCCGATCTACCTGTTAAATTTCCGCCATTTCGACACAACGTGGCGAAAAATGACGAAATTGCCCCTGGCGCGATTTTTGTTTCCGATCGACCTGTCAAATTTCAGCCCATTTCGACACCGT
>NW_019239355.1:0-1845 GCF_002742605.1 Olea europaea var. sylvestris
GACGGTGTCGGAATCAGCTAAAATTTGACCGTTTGATCGGAAACAAAAATCGCGCCGTGGGCAATTTCGTCATTTTTTGCGACAGTGTCGGAATGGGCTAAAATTTGACGGATTGATCAGAAACAAAAATCGCGCCGGGGGCAATTCCGTCATTTTTCGCGACGGTGTCGGAATCGGCCAAAATTTGACCAATTGATCGAAAACAAAAATCGCGCCGAGCGCAATTTCGTCATTTTTCGCGACGGTGTCGAGATCGGACAAAATTTGACCGATTGATCGGAAACAAAAATCGCACCGGGGGCAATTTCGTCATTTTTTGCGACGGTGTCGGAATGGGTAAAAATTTTACAGATTGATCGGAAACAAAAATCGCGCCGGGCAATATCGTCATTTTTCGCGACGGTGTTTGAATTGGCTAAAATTTGACAGATTGATCGGATACAAAAATCGCGTCTGGGACAATTTCGTCATTTTTCGCGACGTTGTCGGAATAGGCTAAAACTTGACTGATTGATCGGAAACAAAAATCGCGCCGAGGACAATTTCTTCATTTTTCGCTACGGTGTCGGAGTCGGCTAAAATTTGACCGATTGATCAGAAGTAAAAATCGCGCCGGGGGCAATTTCGTCATTTTTCGCGACGTTGTCGAAATCAGCTAAAATTTGACCGATCGATCGGAAACAAAAATCACGCCGAGGCAATTTCGTCATTTTTTGCGACCGTGTCAAAATCGGCTAAATTTTGACGGATTGATCAGAAACAAAAATCGCGCCGAGGGCAATTTCTTCATTTTTCGCGACGGTGTCGGAATCGGCTAAAATTTGACCGATTGATCGGAAGCAAAAATCGCGCCGGGGGCAATTTCGTCATTTTTCACGACGGTGTCGGAACCGGCCAAAATTTGACTGATTGATCGGAAACTAAAATCGCGTCGGGGGTAATTTCGTCATTTTTCGCGATTGTGTCGGAATCGGCTAAAATTTGACTGAATCGTCTGAAACAAAAATCGCGTCGTGGGCAATTTCTTCATTTTTCGCGACGATCGTCGGAATGGGCTAAATTTGATAGATTGATAGGAAACAAAAATCGCGCCGGGGCAATTTCGTCATTTTTAGTGACGGTGTCCGAATTGGCTAAAATTTGACAGATTGATCGGAAACAAAAATCGCGTCGTGGGCAATTTCTTCATTTTTCGCGACGGTGTCGGAATCGGCTAAAATTTGACCGATTGATCAGAAACAAAAATCGCGCCGAGGGCAATTTCTTCATTTTTCGCGACGGTGTCGGAATCGGCTAAAATTTGACCGATTGATCGGAAACAAAAATCGCGCCGGGGGCAATTTCGTCATTTCTCGCGACGGTGTCGGAATCGGCCAAAATTCGACTGATTGATCGGAAACAAAAATCGCGTCGTGGGCAATTTCGTCATTTTCTTCGACGGTGTCGAAATCGGCTAAAATTTGACCGTTTGATCGGAAACAAAAATCGCGCCGGGGGCAATTTCGTCATTTTTTGCGACAGTGTCGGAATCGACTAAAATTCGACGGATTAATCGAAAACGAAAATTGTGCCGGGGGCAATTTCGTCATTTTTCGCGACAGTGTCGGAATCAGCTAAAATTTGACCGTTTGATCGGAAACAAAAATCGCGCCGTGGGCAATTTCGTCATTTTTTGCGACGGTGTCGGAATGGGCTAAAATTTGACGGATTGATCAGAAACAAAAATCGCGCCGAGGGCAATTTCGTCATTTTTCGCGACGGCGTCGGAATCGGCCAAAATTTGACCAATTGATCGGAAACAAAAATCGCGCCGAGCGCAATTTCGTCATTTTTCGCGACGGTGTC
>NW_019239356.1:0-1845 GCF_002742605.1 Olea europaea var. sylvestris
CTGGGGGCAATTTCGTCATTTTTCTCGACTGTGTCGGAATTGGCTGAAATTTGACGGTTTGATCGGAAATAAAAATCGCGCCGTGGGCAATTTCGTCATTTTTCTAGATTGTGTCGGAATGGGCTAAAATATGACAGGTTGATCGGAAACAAAAATCGCGCCGCGGCAATTTCGTCATTTTTCGCGACTGTGTTGGAATTGGATAAAATTTGACAAGTTGATCAGAAACAAAAATCCCGTCGTGGGCAATTTAGTAATTTTTCGCGACTGTGTCGGAATTGGCTAAGATTTGACTGGTTGAACGGAAACGAAAACCGCGCCGGGGCAATTTCGTCATTTTTCTCGACTGTGCCGGAATTGGCTGAAATTTGGCAGTTTGATCGGAAATAAAAATCGCGCCGTGGGCAATTCCGTCATTTTTCTCAACTATGTCGGAATGGGCTCAAATTTGACAGGTTGATCGGGAAAGAAAAATAGCGCCGGGTGTAATTTAGTCATTTTTCGCGACTTTGTCGGAATTGCCTAAAATTTGACTGGTTGATCGGAAACAAAAACCGCGCCGGGGGCAATTTCGTCATTTTTCCCGACTGTGTCGGAATTGGCTGAAATTTGGCAGTTTGATCAGAAATAAAAATCACGCCGACGACAATTTCGTCATTTTTCCGACTGTGTCGGAATGGGCTCAAATTTGACAGGTTTATCGGGAACAAAAATCGCGCCGGGGCAATTTCGTCATTTTTCTCGACTGTGTCGGAATGGGCCCAAATTTGACAGGTTTATCGGGAACAAAAACCGCGCAGAGTGTAATATCGTAATTTTTCGCGACTGTATCGGAATTGGCTAAAATTTGAATTGTTGATCGGAAACAAAAACCGCGCCGGGGGCAATTTCGTCATTTTTCTCCACTGTGTCAGAATTGGCTGAAATTTGGCAGTTTGATCTTAAATAAAAATCGCGCCGGGGGCAATTTCGTCATTTTTCTCGACTGTGTCGGAATTGACTGAAATTTGGCGGTTTGATCGGAAATAAAAATCGCGCTAGGGGCAATTTCGTCATTTTTCTCGACTGTGTCGGAATGGGCTCAAATTTGACAGGTTGATCGGGGACAAAAATAGCGCCGGGTGTAATTTCGTCATTTTTCGCGACGATATCGAAATGGGCTGAAATTTGACAGGGTGATCGGAAACACAAAAATCGCGCCGGGGGCAATTTCGTCATTTTTCGCGACGATATCGAAATGGGCTGAAATTTGACAGGGTGATCGGAAACACAAAAATCGCGCCGGGGGCAATTTCGTCATTTTTCGCGACGATATCGAAATGGGCTGAAATTTGACAGGGTGATCGGAAACACAAAAATCGCGCCGGGGGCAATTTCGTCATTTTTCGCGACGATATCGAAATGGGCTGAAATTTGACAGGTTGATCGGAAACACAAAAATCGCGCCGGGGGCAATTTCTTCATTTTTCGCGACTGTGTCGGAATTGGGTAAAATTTGGCAGTATGATCGGAAATAAAAATCGCGCCGGCGGCAATTTCGTCATTTTTCTCGACTGTGTACGAATGGGCTGAAATTTGACAGGTTTATCGGGAACAAAAACAGCGCCGGGGGCAATTTCATCATTTTTCTCGACTGTGTCGGAATTGACTGAAATATGGCAGTTTGATCTGAAATAAAATTCGCGGCGGGGTCAATTTCGTCATTTTTCTCGATTGCGTCGGAATGGGCTCAAATTTGACAGGTTTATCGGGAACAAAAACGGCGCCGGGTGTAATATCGTCATTTTTCACGACTGTGTCGAAATTGACTGAAATTTGACTTGTTGATCGGAAACAAAACTGCGC
>NW_019239357.1:0-1845 GCF_002742605.1 Olea europaea var. sylvestris
TTTGGTAAAGACGAACAAACCCGATGTTATCATGACATCAGAAACCACTTTTCATTGGCTCGATTCCAATAGAATTAGACTAGCAATTCGCCAAAGACGAACACACCCAATGTTATCATGAAATCAAAAACCACGTATCACTGGCTCGATTCCAATCGAATTAGACTAGCAATTCGCCAAAAACGAACAAACGCGAAGTTATCACGAAAATGAAAACCACTTTTCATTGGCTCTATTCCAATCGAAGTAGACCAGCAATTTCAAAAGAAGAACATACCCGATATTATCATGAAATCGAAAACCGCATTCATTGGCTCGATTCCAACTGAATTAGACTAGCAATTTGCTGAAAACGATAAAACCCGTAGTTATCATGAAATCAAAAACAACTTTTCATTGGCTCGATTCCAATCGAATTAGTCTAGTATTTCGCCAAAAATGAACAAACCCGAAGTTATAATGAAATCAAAAACCTCTTTTCACTGGCTCGATTCCAATCGAATTAGACTAGCAATTTGCCAAAGATGAACACACCCGATGTCATCATGAAATCAAAAACCTCTTATCATTGGCGCGATTTCAATCGAATTAGTCTAGTATTTCGCCAAAAATGAACAAACCTGAAGTTCTCATGAAATCAAAAACAAATTTTCATCGGCTCGATTCCAATCGAATTAGACTAGCAATTCCCCAAAAATGAACAAACGCGAAGATATCATGAAATGAAAAACCACTTTTCATTGGCTCGATTCCAATCGAATTAGACTAGCAATTCCCCAAAAATGAACAAACGCGAAGATATCATGAAATGAAAAACCACTTTTCATTGGCTCGATTCCAATCGAATTAGACTAGCAATTTAACAAAGATGAACACAGTCGATGTTATCATGAAATCAAAAACCACTAATCATTGGCTCGATTCCCATCGAATTAGTCTAGTATTTCGCCAAAAACGAACAAATCCGAAGTTATCATGAAATCTAAAACAATATTTCATTGGCTCGATTCCAATCGAATTAGACTAGCATTTCCCCAAAAATGAACAAACCCGTAGTTATCATTAAATCAAAAACCACATTTCGTTAGGTCGATTCCAATCGAATTAGACAAGCAATTTGCAAAAGACGAACAAACCCATTGTTATCATGAAATCAAAAACCACTTTTCATTGGCTCAATTCCAATCGAATTTGACTAGCAATTTGCCAAAGAAGAACAAACCCGATGTTATCATGAAATCGAAAACCACTTTTCATTGTCTTGATTCCAATCGAATTAAACTAGCAATTTGCCAAAGATGAAAAGACCCGATGTTACCATGAAATCGAAAGCCACTTTTCATTGGCTCAATTCTAATCGAATTAGATTAGCAATTCGCCATAAACGAACAAACCCGAAGCTATCATGAAATCGAAAACCACTTTTCATTAGCTCAATTCCAATCGAATTAGACTAGCAATTCGTCGAAAACGATCAAACCCGAAGTTATCATGAAATCAAAAACCACTTTTCGTTTGCTCGATTCCAATCGAATTAGACTAGCAATTTTCGAAAATGATAAAATTCGAAGTTATCATGAAATCAAAAAGAACTTTTCAATGGCTCGATTCCAATAGAATTAGACAAGCATTTCGCCAAAAACGAACAAACCTGAAGTTATCATTAAATCGAAAACCACTTTTCATTGACTCGATTCCAATCGAATTAGACAAGCAATTTGGCAAAGACGAACAAACCCGATGTTATCATGACATCAAAAATCACTATTCATTGGCTCGATTCCAATCGAATTAGACTAGCAATTTGCCAAAGACGAACACACCCAATGTTATCATGAAATCAAA
>NW_019239358.1:0-1845 GCF_002742605.1 Olea europaea var. sylvestris
CACGGTGTCCGTTTTGGGCCCATAAGTAATTTTTGGAAATGTAGCGACCCTTTTGGGTTGAACTCAAAACTTCGTCGTGATGTAAGACGGATTTCGGCCATTTTTTGAAAGAAAGAGCAATTTTATGTCTGAAGGCTTGGGTAGTCGGCGTAAGAATATTTGAACATACCTCTTCCACACGTTTTCCGTTTTGGGCCCATAAGTACTTTTTAGAAATGTAGCGACCCTTTTGGATTGAACTCACTACTTCATCGCGACGTATGAGGGATTTTGGCCATTTTTAAAAAGAATGAGCAGTTTTATGTTTGGAAGGCTTGGATAATCGGCGTACGAAGAGATGAGCGTAACTTTTGCACATGGTGTCCGTTTTGGGCGCATAAGTACTTTTTGGAAATGTAGCGACCCTTTTGGAATGAACTCACCACTTCGTCGTAACGTATGAGGGATTTTGGCCATTTTTAAAAAGAATGAGCAGTTTTATGTTTGGAAGGCTTGGATAATCGGCGTACGAAGAGATGAGCGTAACTTTTGCACATGGTGTCCGTTTTGGGCGCATAAGTACTTTTTGGAAATGTAGCGACCCTTTTGGATTGAACTCACAACTTCGTCGTGACATATGAGGGATTTCGGCCATTTTTTGAAAGAACGAGCACTTCTATATTTGGAACGCTCGGATAGTCAGCGTACGAAGAATTGACCTTAACTTTTGCAAGAGGGGTCCGTTTCGGGCCCATACGAATTTTTTGGAAATGTAGCGACCCTTTTGGATTGAACTCACTACTTCATCGCGACGTATGAGGGATTTTGGCCATTTTTAAAAAGAATGAGCAGTTTTATGTTTGGAAGGCTTGGATAATCGGCGTACGAAGAGATGAGCGTAACTTTTGCACATGGTGTCCGTTTTGGGCCCATAAGTACTTTTTGGAAATGTAGCGACATTTTTGGATTGAACTCACTACTTCATCGTGACGTATGAGGGATTGTGGCCATTTTTTGGAAAGAGTGATCAGTTTTATGTTTGGAAGGGTTGGATAGTCGGCGTATGAAGAATTGAGCGTAACTTTTGCAAGAGGTGTCCGTTTCGGGCCCATTTGTACTTTTTGGAAATGTAGCGACCGTTTTGGATTGAACTCACTACTTCGTCGTGATGTCTGAGGGATTTTGGCCATTTTTCGAAAGAACGAGCACTTCTATATTTGGAACGATCGGATAGTCGGGGCACGAAGAATTGAGCGTAACTTTTGCAAGAGGTGTCCGTTTTGGGCCCATAAGTACTTTTTGGAAATGTAGCGACCCTTTTGGATTGAACTCACTACTTCGTCGTGACGTATGAGGGATTTTGGCCATTTTTGAAAAGAATGAGCTGTTTTATGTTTGGAAGGCTTGGATAGTCGGCGTACTAAGAATTTAGCGTAACTTTTGCACACGGTGTCCGTTTTGGGCCCATAAGTACTTTTTGGAAATGTAGCGACATTTTTAGATTGAACTCACTACTTTGTCGTGACGTATGAGGGATTTTGGCCATTTTTTGGAAAGAGTGAGCAGTTTTATGTTTGGAAGGCTTGGATATTCGGCGTATGAAGAATTGAGCGTAACTATTGCAGGAGGTGTCCGTTTCGGGCCCATAAGTACTTTTCGGAAATGTGGCGACCGTTTTGGATTGAACTCACTACTTCATCGTGACGTTTGAGGGATTTTGGCCATTTTACAAAAGAACGAGCACTTCTATATTTGGAACGCTCGGATAGTCGGCGTAAGAAGAATTGAGCGTAACTTTTGCAAGAGGTGTCCATTTCGAGCCCATAAGTACTTTTTGAAAATGTCGCGACCCTTTTGGATTGAACT
>NW_019239359.1:0-1844 GCF_002742605.1 Olea europaea var. sylvestris
GCAGTAGAGTACTTCACAAAATGGGTAGAGGCCGAACCTCTCGCCACAATATCGGAGCCCAAGCTAAGAGCCTTCACTTGGAAGTCTATCATTTGCAGGTTTGGGATACCAAAGGTCCTTATCACCGACAATGGCAGACAATTTGACAACCAACAGTTTAGAAACTTTTGCTCAAACCTTGGGATTGATCACCGTCTGACATCAGTTTCGCATCCTCAGAGCAATGGTCTGGTCGAGGTAACAAATCGAATCATATTGCAAGACCTCCGAACAAGAATAAGTGATGCTAGGGGTTCTTGGTCCGACGAGCTGCCTTCTATACTTTGGACGTATAGAACAACTCATAGGACAACCACAGGAGAAACCCCTTTTATGTTAGCCTATAGCTTTGAAGCAATGGTCCCAGTGGAAATTAGACTGCCAAGCCATAGGAGGCTCGTTCCAGAAACCTCAGAGCATACAACTGAACATCTTGATCTCTTGGAAGAAGTACGGGAGCAAGCCGCTATATTACCAAACTAAGACAGCAAAACATTTTAATAGCAAAGTCAAGGCTCGGAGGTTCAGAGCTGGCGATTTGGTCTTGAGGAGGGCCGAAGCGGCAGGCCACCCCCCAGGGAAGCTCGGGCCCATCTGGGAAGGGCCCTTCGAGGTCATACGACAGGTTCGCAAAGGAGCATACAGCCTAAGAGACACTTCGGGTAGACCTCTTCCGAGGCCCTGGAATGCCGACAATCTAAAAATATATTACAAGTAACATTCCCGACGCCGTTTAGGAGATTTTCTTTTTCTGCATGTTATTTTTGGTTCTTCGAGCCTGCATTTTATTTCTAGTTTAGCGGGCCTGCGTGCCCATGCATGTTTTTCGTTTTCTTTTGTAATGAACTACGTTCGATTTGATCCCGTTTGAGTACGTAGGCAGCTTGGATACATTATAAATTCAAGTCCAGTCCAAACAATTAATAAATCCAAACCCCAGGTATAACGACTCGATAGTTTGCTTTGCGTCCAGCAAGCCACCTAAAGCCTTGCCCCGAGCAAGCATGTAAGCCTTGTCTTTGACAAGCTAATGCAAGCCTTGCCCTCGAGCAAGCCCTTAAGCCTTGTCCTTGACAAGCCAATATAAACCTTGCCCTTGAGCAAGCCAAAAGCCTTGCCTCGAGCAAGCACCAAAATCTTGGAGCTCATAATCAGCATATCAAAATAGTGCAGCACAAGTATAAATCCCGAGGACATACATCCCGACCATATATCCTTGTATTTTTGTCCAAGGTTGAAAAATGAAAGCTCGGGATAAACTATGTACCGGTCACAATTCTTCGAATACCGGTTACCACCCGTCGTGATTAGTCCTCGAGGTAATTCAATATAAACGTCGGGACAATTTTACCGTCAAGATGTTGAACTATTCGCTATTGTCCCCGGCATTAAGACTTGCATAAAAATCAAATTGTTTTTTTTTCAATCGTCATGATTTTTTCTCGTCGGGATATTAATTCAATATTGTCGTCGTGATAATTAATCTTTTTAGTCGTCGAGGTAATTAGTTGTCTTTATCGTCGAGATAATTAATTGTCTTTATCATCGATCTAAATTAATTCTTCTCGAGGTATTGATTAATGTTCGACGCATATGAAATAGAAACACGACGATAATACAGAATAAGCTCGGTGGAAAGGAAAAAACTATCTCCATTAAGATCGGGCATTTTACAATTACAAAAAAAAAAAATACACAGAATGAGCTCGGAAAATTTAGGCATCGGTGTTCTGACTCCCTTGGCCTTCCTCGACATCATCTCCCTCAATGTCGACGTCTTCATCCCCAGCATTTTCTTCAGACTC
>NW_019239360.1:0-1844 GCF_002742605.1 Olea europaea var. sylvestris
CGGGGCGATTTTGGTTTCCGATCAACCTTGCAAATTTAAGCCCATTCCGACACCGTCAGGAAAAATGACGAAATTGCCCCCGGTGCGATTTTTGTTTCCGATCAATCTGTCAAATTTTAACCCATTCCGCCACCGTCGTAAAAAAAGACGAAATTGCACCCGGCGCGGTTTTTGTTTCCGATCAACCTGGCAAATTTTCGCCCATTCCGACCCCGTCGCGAAAAATGACGAAAGTGCCCCCGGCGCGATTTTTGTTTCCGATCAACCTGGCAAATTTTCGCCCATTCCGACCCCGTCGCGAAAAATGACGAAAGTGCCCCCGGCGCGATTTTTGTTTCCGATCAACCTGGCAAATTTTCGCCCATTCCGACCCCGTCGCGAAAAATGACGAAAGTGCCCCCGGCGCGATTTTTGTTTCCGATCAACCTGGCAAATTTTCGCCCATTCCGACCCCGTCGCGAAAAATGACGAAAGTGCCCCCGGCGCGATTTTTGTTTCCGATCAACCTGGCAAATTTTCGCCCATTCCGACCCCGTCGCGAAAAATGACGAAAGTGCCCCCGGCGCGATTTTTGTTTCCGATCAACCTGGCAAATTTTCGCCCATTCCGACCCCGTCGCGAAAAATGACGAAAGTGCCCCCGGCGCGATTTTTGTTTCCGATCAACCTGGCAAATTTTCGCCCATTCCGACCCCGTCGCGAAAAATGACGAAAGTGCCCCCGGCGCGATTTTTGTTTCCGATCAACCTGGCAAATTTTAGCCCATTTCGACACCGTCGCGAAAAATGACGAAATTGCCACCAGCGCGGTTTTTGTTTCCGATCAAACTGGCAAATTTTCACCCATTCCGACCCCGTCGCGAAAAATGACGAAATTGCCACCAGCGCGATTTTTGTTTCTTATCAATCGGTCAAATTTTAGCCCATTCCGACACCGTCGCGAAAAATGACGAAATTGCCCCCGGCGCGATTTTTGTTTCCGATCAATCTATCAAATTTTAGCCCATTCCGACACCGTCGCGTAAAATGACGAAATTGCCCCTGGCGCGATTTTGTTTTCCGATCAATCTGTCAAATTTTAGCCCATTCCGACACCGTCGCGTAAAATGACGAAATTGCCCCTGGCGCGATTTTGTTTTCCGATCAATCTGTCAAATTTTAGCCCATTCCGACACCGTCGCGTAAAATGACGAAATTGCCCCTGGCGCGATTTTGTTTTCCGATCAATCTGTCAAATTTTAGCCCATTCCGACACCGTCGCGAAAAATGACGAAATTGCCCCCGGCGCGATTTTTGTTTCCGATCAATCTGTCAAATTTTAGCCCATTCCGACACCATCGCGAAAAATGACGAAATTGCCCCTGGCGCGATTTTGTTTTCCGATCAATCTGTCAAATTTTAGCCCATTCCGACACAGTCGCGATAAACGACGAAATTGCCCCCGGCGCGATTTTTGTTTTCGATCAACCTGGCAAATTTTAGACCATGCCGACCCCGTCGCGAAAAATGACGAAATTACCACCAGCGCGATTTTTGTTTCCGATCAACCTGGTAAATTTTAGCCCATTTCGACCCCGTCGCGAAAAATGACGAAATTGCCACCTGCGCGATTTTTGTTTCCGATCAATCTGTCAAATTTTAGCCCATTCCGACACCGTCGCGAAAAATGACGAAATTCCCCCGGTGCGATTTTTGTTTCCGATCAATCTGTCAAATTTTAGCCCATTTCGACACCGTCGCAAAAAATAACGAAATTGCCCCCAGCGCGATTTTGGTTTCCGATCAACCTTGCAAATTTTAGCCCATTCCGACCCCGCCGCGAAAAATGACGAAATTGCCACCAGCG
>NW_019239361.1:0-1844 GCF_002742605.1 Olea europaea var. sylvestris
AACGGATTCAACTTGTGGTAGAACCACTTCAAGCCACAAGCGACGGCAAACTTTGATTGGAGTTTTCCCTCTTTACAAATGATTATGAAGATATTTTGCAAGAGTTTTAAAGTAATGCTCAGTGCAAAAAGTGATGTAGGATCCTTTATGGATGTATAAAGGATTCTATTTAGAAGATAAGGAATTGTGGGTGAAGTGATGCTCACAAAAACTCGCAACTTTACGAAAGGAACCATCATTTGTTGTCGCTAGCATGTCTCAAATGTCTGTGTCAAAATTTTAACAGAAATTTTTTGCCCGCCTATTACTAGCTTGTCGGTTGAGCAACAACCCCGTCACTCGAGCACTAAGTGAGGAACGAAGTTAGGCAAAAATCCATGTCAATTTTTCTTCCAACTTTGGACCGTAATTTCTCATTCATCCAAATTTGATTTCAAGATTCCAAATATGTCACGATAATCTGCTCGACGAATAGAGCTTAATCTATTTATATTTGTAATTTGACTAACGGATCAAGTCCAAATATTTAGCCAAAGTTGACACGGAACTCACTTTTTCCACTTAATCAAATTTTCTCAAATTTAAACCCATTTTCAACAATAAGACACGTCTGTTAGACAATCAATACCAGATCAAGATAACGCTGCCACAGATCATATTCCAGCTCACAATAAATTGGTTTCCATTGAATAGCAATGCCATATAATTAGCCATGTATTGCTCAATTGCCTATATATAGCATAATTCATTTAGGGAAGCTTTTAGAATATACAGTAGGCAATGATATACTGGTCTAGCCCTTTCTTTTATTATTCTTTCAACATGAAATCAGGGCTCCAACAATCTAATCTAGTTCCACATGGATTCTCTTCTATAACTAGATATGCAAACGTATTGGTAAAGGTAGGCAGATTAAACCCTAGCCTCTATTGATCTATTTGTTTAGTCTTCCACACTAAATTCTTCATATATTTTACTGTTTATTTATATCAACAGTTGACTTGATCGTTAAATTAGCAATGATGATGCCTATCACTTTTTGGAATGGCGATCTTGTGCCTAAGTCATAATATTGTGAAAGTAAGATATACGTGGATAGAGAGGTGGCTAGGATCTATTGACAAAGGGATCATTAAAATTTTGAGGTCAACACTATTGAACAATTATAATAATTTTATTTTTTATTTTCATTTTTTCCTATCTGACTATTAAACATGTTGTAGTTTCTTAATTTGTTCACTGATGTACTAACTAATGTCGAAGTTAACAAAATTTTACACTATCATTGCGTCTAGCACACAAAATTAATTATTAGATAAAAAAAAATACTAAATATAAGAACATAGTCAGTAGCAGTATTAGGATTTTTGCCTTGGGGTCCAAGAATGATCGATTGGGCTATTGTTGTCGATGGTCGATAGTGTAGCGATAGTTAATAGATAGATGAGAGCGGTATTTGAAATAAATAATAAAGATATTGGAATTGAAAATGAATAAAATATTTATATATGAAAGATTATGGTATGTGTCAAGTATATCTTGCCAATTTTCACATCCAAAGAATTTAATGCTTAATAAAATTATGTGAAAAGGACGAAATATGCAAATGGAACATAAGAATGGAGATTGAAATTTTTAATTTTAAAATTGGGATGAATTTCTCTAGAGGTCCTAAAGGTTGGAGACTAATTGCGCAATTTTTTTCAAATAAAACGGAAAAATATAAGATTGTGACTATGGAGATTCAAAACCCTTCCTGGAAAAATATAAGATTGTGACTATGGAGATTCAAAACCCTTCCTCCGAAATTTAAAAAAAAAAAAAAAAAAAAAAAAAAAAAAAAA